>NW_014572679.1:0-1133 GCF_001313835.1 Polistes canadensis
ATTGTAGTAAACCTGACAGTTAATCTGTTTTGTTTCTAGTAGCACATTTTGACCGTCGTTTTAAAATGTTTAATATATATTTAGAAAGAAATTTTTCCTACTTTCTGAATTAAACTGTAGTTAAAAACTATTAGATACATAAACAAAAGCTATATAACAAAAGTTGTAAAACGTTTTCTTTCTTGTTTTCAAGCGTATACTAACAAATATAAAGTGTTACGTTTAATAAAATTCAGCAAATAACACTTATAATTTAAAAACTGCAGTTAAGGAAAAGGAAAAAAATAATTTTATTTCAACATTTTTTGGTTAATAAACGTGAAGAATACAATTCTTTTCCAACGAAACTCGATTGTAGTAAACCTGACATTTAATTTTTTTTGTTTCTAGAACCACATTTTAACTGTCGCTAAAAATGTCTAAATATACTAAGAAAGAAATTTTTGCTACTTCCTGAATTAAACCGTAGTTCAAATCTATTAGATACGCAAAGAAATGCTATAAAACAAAAGCTGTAAAAAATTTTCTTTTAAGCTTTCAATCGTATACTAACAAATAAAAAGTGTGATGTCTAATAAAATCCAGCAAATAACATTTATATTTCAACAACTGCAGTCCAAAAAACGGATAAAAATCATTTTATTACAAAGTTTTTTGGTTAATTAACGTGAAGAATTTAATTGTTTTTGAACGAAACTCGACTGTAGTAAACCTGACTTTTATTCAGTTTTGTTTTTAGTAACACATTTTAACCGTCGTTAACAATGTTTAAATATATTTAGAAAGAAATTTTTGCTACTTTTTGAATTAAACCGCAGGTTAAAACTATCACATACATAAAGAAATTCTATATACCAAATACTGTAAAACGTATTGTTTCTTGTTTTAAAGCGTATACTACCAATAAAAAGTGTAACGTTTAATAAAATTCAGCAGATAACACTTATAATTTAACAACTGCAGTTTAAAAAAAGGAAAAAAATCATTTTATTTTAACATGTTTTGGTTAACTAACGTGAAGAATTCAATTCTTTTTTAACGAAACTCGATTGTAGTAAACCTGACAGTTAATCTGTCTTGTTTCTAGTAGCACATTTTAACCGTCGCTAAAAATGTTTAATTATGTCTAGAAT
>NW_014572680.1:0-1152 GCF_001313835.1 Polistes canadensis
TAGTAAACCTGACATTTAATCTGTTTTTTTTCTAGTAGCACATTCTAACAGTCGCAAACAATGTTGAAATATATTTAGAAAGAAATTATTGCGACTTTCTGAAATCAACCGTAATTCAAAACTAGTAAATACTTAAAGAAATGCTATATAACAAATCTGTAAAACGTTTTCTTTTAAGTTTTATAGCGTAAACTAACAAATAAAATGTGTTACGTTCAATAAAATCTAGCAAATAACACTTATAATTCAACAACTGCAGTTCCAAAAAAGGGAAAAAATCATTCTATAACAATATTTTTGGGTTACTTAACGGGAAAAATTTAATTTTTTTTAAACGAAACTCGATTGTAGTCAACCTGACGTCCATTCTGTTTTGTTTCTAGTAGCACATTGTAACAGTCGCAAACAATGTGGAAATATATTTAGAAAGAAATTTTTGCGACTTTCTGAAATCAACCGTAGATCAAAACTTGCAAATACATAAATAAATGCTATATAACAAAAGCTGTATAACGTTTTCTTTAAAGTTTTAAAGCGTATAAAAACAAATAAAAAGTGTTGCGTTCAATAAAATCCAGCAAATAACATTTATATATCAAAAACTGCAGTCCAAACAAAGGGAAAAAAACATTTTATTACAACATTTTTTGGTTACTTTACGTAAAGAACTCAATTCATTTTCAACGAAAATCGATTGTAATAAACCTGAACTCCATTCTGTTTTGTTTCTAGTAGCACATTCTAACCGTCGCTAAAAATGTTTAAATCTATTTACAAAGAAATTTTTGAGACTTTCTGAAATAAACCATAACTCAAAACTAGCAAATTCATAAAGAAATGCTATACAAAAAAGCTGTAAATCGTTTTCTTTTAAGTTTTAAAGCGCATACTAGCAATTAAAAAGTGTTACGTTCAATAAAATCTTGCAAATAAAATTTATATTTCAACAACTGCAGTCCATAAAAAGGGAAAAAATCATTCTATTACAACATTTTTGGGTTACTTTACATGAAGAACTAAATTCTTTTTCAACGGAAATCGAATGTAATAAACCTGAAATCCATTCTGTTTTGTTTCTAGTAGCACATTTTATCCGTCGCTGAAAGTGTTTAAATATATTTAAGAAGAAATTTTTGCTCCTTTCTGAATTAA
>NW_014572681.1:0-1125 GCF_001313835.1 Polistes canadensis
AGTAGCAAAAATTTCTTTATAAATATATTTAAACATTCTTAGCGACGGTTAAAAATTGCTACTGGAAACAAAACAGAATGGATGTTAGGTTTACTACAATCGAGTTTCGTGGAAAAAGAATTGAATTCTTAACGTTAAGTAACCAAAAAATGTTGTAATAAAATGATTTTTTTCCATTTATTGAACTGCTGTTGTTGAATTATAAATGTTATTTGCTGGATTTTATTTATCGTAACACTTTTTATTCGTTATTATACGCTTTAAAACTTGAAAGAAAACGTTTTACAGCTTTTTTTATATAGCATTTCTTTACGTATCTAATAGTTTCGAACTACAGCTTAATTCCAAAAGTTTCCAATATTTCTTTCTAAATATATAATAAACATTTTTAACGACGGTTAAAATGTGCTACTAGAAACAAAACAGATTATATGTCAGGTGTAATAAAATCGAGTTTCTTTGAAAAAGAATTGCATTCTTCACGTTAAGTACCAATAAATGTTGTAATAAAATGATTTTTTTCCTTTCTTTGAACTGCAGTTGTTGAATTATAAATGTTATTTGCTGTATTTTATTAGACGTATCACTTTTTATTTGTTAGTATACTCTTTAAAACTCAAAAGAAAAAGTTTTACAGCTTTTGTTTTATAGCACTTTTTTATGTATCTAATAGTTTTGAACTACAGTTTAATTCAGAAAGAAGCACAAATTTCTTTCTAAATATATTTTAACATTTTTAGCGACGGTTAAAAAATGCTACTAGAAACAAGACAGAATGGATGTCAGGTTTACTACAATCGACTTTCGTTGAAAATGAATTGAATTCTTCACGTTAAGTAACCAAAAAATTTTGTAATAAAATTATTTTTTTCCTTTTTTTTGACTGCAGTTGTTAAATTATAAATGTTATTTGCTACATTTTATTGAACGTAACTCTTTTTATTTGTTAGTATACGCTTTAAATCTTAAAAGATAACGTTTTACAGCTTTTGTTTTATAGCATTTCTTTATGTATCCGATAGTTTTGAACTACGTTTTAATTTAGAAACGAGCAAAAACTTCTTTCTAAATATATATTAAACATTTTTGACGACGGTTAAAATTTGCTACTAGAAACAAAACAGA
>NW_014572682.1:0-1146 GCF_001313835.1 Polistes canadensis
TAAATATATTTAAAAAAAATATTTGCTACTTTCTGAATAAAACCGCTGTTTTAAACAATCAGATACATAAAGAAAAACTATATAATAAATGCTGTAAAACGTTTTCTTTTAAGTTTTAAAGAGTATACTAACAATTAAAAAGTGTTACGTTCAATAAAATCCGAGAAATAACATTTATAATTCAACAACTGCAGTTCAAAAAAAGGAAAAAAATCATCTTATTACAACATTATTTGGTTACTAAACGTGAAGAACTCAATTCTTTTTCAACGAAAATCTATTGTAGTAAACCTGACGTCCATTCTTTCTTGTTTCTAATAGCAAATTTTTACCTTTAGAAAAAAGACTTAAAACATTTAAAAAGAAATTTTTGCTACTTTCTGAATTAAACCGAAGTTAAAAACTAATAGATACATGTAGAAATGCTATATAACAAAAGCATTACAACGTTTTTTTTCAAGTTTTAAAGCGAATACTTACAAATAAAAAGTATTACGTTTAATAAAATTCAGCAATTAACATTTATAATTCAACAACTGCAGTTCAAAAGAAGGAAAAAAATCATTATATTACAAAATTTTTGGTTACCTAACGTGATGAATTGAATTATTTTTCAACGAAACTCGAGTGTTGTAAACCTGAAGTCCATTCTGTCTTGTTTCTAATAGCACATTTTTACCTTAATAAAAAAGATTTAATATAATTAAAAAGAAATTTTTGCTACGTTCTGAATTAAACTGTAGTTTAAAACTAATAAAATCATAAATAAATGCTATATAACAAAAGCTGTACAACGTTTACTTTCAAGTTTTAAAGCGCATACTAACAATTCAAAAGTGTTACGTTTAATAAAATCCAGCAAATAATATTTATAATTCAACAACTGCAGTTCAAAAAAAGGATAAAAATCATTATATTACAACATTTTTTGGTTACCTAACGTGAGTAACTCAATTCATTTTCAACGAAAATCGATTGTAATTAACCTGACATACATTCTGTTTTGTTTCTAGTAGCACATTTTAACCGTCGCTAAAAATGTTTAAATATATCTAATAGGGAAAGTTTTTCTACTTTTTGAATTAAACTGTAGTTCAAAACTGTTAGATACATAAAGAAATGCTATATAACAAAAGCTGTAAAACG
>NW_014572683.1:0-1143 GCF_001313835.1 Polistes canadensis
CATTTTAACCGTCGCTAAAAATATTTAAATATATTTAAAAAGGAATTTTTGCTATTTTCTGAATTAAACCTTAGCTCAAAACTTTTAGATACACAAAGAAATGCTATATAACAAAAGCTGTACAACGTTATTTTTTCAAGTTTTAAAGCGAATACTAACAAATGAAAAGTTGTACGTTCAAAAATATCCAGCAAATAACATTTATATTTCAAAAACTGCAGTTCAAAAAAAGGGAAAAAATCATTCTTATACTACATTTTTAGCTTACTTTGCGTGAAGAACGCAATTCTTTTTCAACAAAGCTCGATTGTAGTAAACCTGACGTCCATTCTGTCTTGTTTTTAATAGCACATTTTTACCTTCACAGAAAAGATTTAATATATTTAAAAGAAATTTTTGCTACTTTCTGCATTAAACCTTAGTTCAAAACTATCAGATACATAAAGAAATTCTATAAAACAAAAGCTGTAAAAAATTTACTTTCTAGTTTTCAAGCGTATACTAACAAATAAAAACTTTTACGTTCAATAAAATCCAGCAAATAAAATTTATAACTCAACAACTACAGTTAAAAAAAAAGAAAAAAATCATTTTATTACAACATAATTTTTTTACTGAACGTGAAGAACTCAATTCCTTTTCAACGAAAATCGATTGTAATAAACCTGACATTCATTCTGTTTTGTTTTTAGTAGAACATTTTAACCGTCGCTAAAAATATATAAATATATTTAAAAAGAAATTTTTGCTACTTTTTAAGTAATACCGTAGTTCCAAACTATCAGATACAAAAATAAATGCTATATAACAAAAGCTGTAAAACGTTTTCTTTTAAGTTTGATAGCATATACTAACAATTAAAAAGTGTTACGTTCAATAAAATCCAGCAAATAACATTTATAATTCTACAACTGAATTTAAAAAAAGAAAAAGAAAATAATTTTATTACAACATTTTTTGGTTACTGTACGAGAAGAACTCAATTCTTTTTCAACGAAATTCGATTGTAGTAAACATGACGTCTATTCTGTCATGTTTCTAATAGCACATTTTTACCATCACAAAAAAGATTTAATACTTTTAAATAGAAATTTTTTCTACTTTCTGAGTTAAACCGTAGTTCAAAACTATTAGATACATAAA
>NW_014572684.1:0-1237 GCF_001313835.1 Polistes canadensis
AGAGAGAGAGAGAGAGAGAGAGAGAGAGAGAGAGAAAGAGAGAGACAGAAAGAGATAGGGATTTCATCACGGGATTCGAATTTGCGGTGCGTTTAACGAGTGCCGTAAAACGATAGAATGCTAAATCGTCGGGCATGTCGGACATGTATTCCGAGTTCGCCGTTGTCGGACAAAAAGAGAGAGAGAGAGAGAGAAAGACAGACAGACAGAATGAGAAATATAAGAGAGAGAGAGAGAGAGAGAGAGAGAGAGGGAGAAGAGGAAAGCTTTCAAGGGGTAGAATTGTCGAGGGTGCGTTGTTGCATAAAGGGGTGTTGCATTCGGCGAAAGAGGGGTCAGCTTATTCGCGACACCTGAGTTATCACACACCAGGGATCGTAGTGATTCTCTTGGCCTTGTGGATATTCCGCATTTACGTTTTGCGTTTACGCCTCTCGTACATTGTTCGTTCGAGGTCTCTCGAAAAAGGGACAACCCCTGATCCTATATATCCTACGGGAACTCTTAGCGTATCACGATGCTACGTCCATTTCCTGTGTACATCTCCATTTTTTTTTCTCTCTCTTTCTCTCTCTCTCTTTCTCTCTCGACAGTTTCTCTTTTGAGAAATAACGGAAGAGAGACGGAAGAGCGTGATGGGGATGTAAATAAACGCTTACGCCAGTCATTCTTTTTTAAAACGACATCGAAGGGAATAAAAAAGCTAATCTCGCTCTTACGATTCATACGATTGTTTATCGATTATTTTTAATCCTTCGAATAAAGTTATAGCGATCGGTGTTAGTTTTTTTTTTTTTTTTTTTTTTTTTTATGTCGATATCGAATTATTTCAAGTCAAGTTAAAATATTAAGCTACAAAATATCTACGTGTAGAAATATAAATGAAATTCGTTAAAATATATATACGATATAATTATCGAAATAAATGAGTTGAAATTCACGATAGCCAGATACGTTATCTTCCTCAAAGTAATCTGGAAAAAATGTCAATTCGAATTTCGAGTTTTCGATCGACACTGGATGGCGCGTTATAGAACTTCTCGCGTAAATGTTATTTGGAACGCGCGTTTGCGAACAATCCGTCACACCTGTACACCCACTCACTCTCACCCCCTTCCATTCACCCACGCTAACTCTCATTCTCTCTCTCTCTCTCTCTCTCTCTCTCTCTCTCTCTCTCTCTCTCTTTCTCTCTCTTTTCATTGAACGTGTGCGTCGAAATCTTCGCTTCGTAGGC
>NW_014572685.1:0-1174 GCF_001313835.1 Polistes canadensis
GCAAATAGATTTTAATGATTTTTATATTAAATTAAAGTGCACTCTTTTAGCTACACGTAGAGTATAAATTTGAGTTATAAATCAATTTGCAAACGTTAAAAAAATGGCAAAGAAAAGTTGGCGGATTAGGCAATGTGAGCAATGCCTAAAACCAGGCATTGTTAACAATACCGGCCTAGGTTCCAAACCACCCCCGGCAATGTTAACAATGCCTGGCCTTAGGCAATGTGAAGAATGCCTAACCCGCCAATTTTTCTTTGCCATTTTTTGAACCTTTGCGAATTGATTTATAACTCAAATAAATATTCAACTTGTAGATAAAAGAGTGTACTTTAATTTAATATAAGTTTCATTTAAATCTATTAACTCTAAGTATAAAAAATATTTGCCGAAACTTTTCAAAGAAATGGCAAAGTTGGAAAAATTTGCAGCGATGCATTCTTTGACATTTTATGAACCTTTGCGGATTGATTTATCACTCAAATAAATATTCAACTTATAGATAAAAGAGTGTACTTTAATTTATTATTAGTTTCATTAAAATCTATTCACTTTTAGTATGAAAAATATTCACCAAAACTTTTTAAAGAAATTGCAAAGATGCACGCTTTGCAGCATTGCATTCTCTGACATTTCTGAACTTTAAATGCTAAATTTATAACTCGATATGGTATTCTACGCCTAGACAAAAGATTGTGCTTTAATTTAATATAAGTTTTATTAAAATCTATTAACTTTCAGTATGAAAAATATTGACCAAAACTTTTCAAAGAAATTGCAAAGATGCACAATTTTCAGCAACGCATTCTTTAACATTTTATGAACCTTTGCGAATTAATTTATAAATTGAAAAGTTACTCTACGCTTAGACAAAAGAGTGTACTTTAATTTAATATAAGTTTCATTAATATCCATTCACTTTTAGTATAAAAAATATTTACCAAAACTTTTCAAAGAAATCGCAAAGATGCACAATTTACAGCATTGCATTCTCTGACATTTTATGAACCTTTACATGCGGAATTTGTATAATTATATTTTTCTATTAGTTGATATATATAAGATAATTTTATTTTATATATATAAAATAGAATATATTTATTTATATATATATAAATAAAACATAGAATAAAATGAAAATATTTAATTTMACAGGAACTAGAAATTTTCTCAC
>NW_014572686.1:0-1136 GCF_001313835.1 Polistes canadensis
GAAAAAAATCATGTAATTAAAACATTATTTGTTACTTAACGTGATGAATTTAATTATTTTTCGACGAATTTTGATTGTAGTAAACCTGACATTTAATCTGTTTTGTTTCTAGAAGCACATTTTAACCGTCGCTAAAAATATTTAAATATTTCAGGAAAGAATTATTTTGCTACTTTCTGAATTAAATCGTAGTTCAAAACTATCAGATACATAAAGAAATGCTATAAAAAAAAAGCTGTAAAACCTTTTCTTTTAAGTTGCCAAGCGTATACTAACAAATAAAAAGTGTTCCGTTCAAAAAAATTCAGTTAATAAAATTTATATTTCAACAACTGCGTTTCAAAAAAAAGAAAAAAATCGTTTATTACAAAATTTTTTTATTACCTAACGTGAAGAAATCAATTTTTTTTCAACGAAACTCGATTGTACTAAACCTGACATTTAATCTGTTTTGTTTCTAGTAGCACATTTTAACCGTCGCTAAAAACGTTTAAATATATTAAGAAAGAAATTTTTGCTACTTTTTGAATTAAACTGTAGTTTAATACTAGCAAATACATAAGGAAATGGTATAAAACTAAAGCTGTAAAACGTTTCCTTTTAAGTTTTATAGCGTATACTTACAAATAAAAAGTGTTTCGGTCAATAAAATCCAGCAAATCACATTTATAATTCAACAACTGCAGTCCAAAAAAAGGAAAATATCATTTTATTACAACATTTTTTGGTTACTGTATGTGAAGAACTCCATTCTTCTTCAACGAAACTCGATTGTAGTAAACCTGACATTTAATTTTTTTTGATTCTAGATGCACATTTTAACTGTCGATAAAAAAATTTACCATATTTAAAAAGAAATTTTTCTACTTTCTAAATTAAACCGTAGTTCAAAACTAGCAAATACATAAGGAAATATTAAAAATCTAAAGCTGTAAAGCGTTTTCTTTTATGTTTTAAAGCGTGTACTAACAAATTAAAAGTGTTTCGTTCAATAACATCCAGCAAATAACATCTATAATTTAACAATTGCAGTTCAAAAAAAGGAAAAAAATCAGTTTATTACAACATTTTTTGGTTACTTAGCGTGAAGAATTCAATTCTTTTTGAACGAAACTCGATTGTAGTAAACCTGACAT
>NW_014572687.1:0-1147 GCF_001313835.1 Polistes canadensis
AACATTTTTTGGTTACTTTACGTGACGAACTCAATTCTGTTTTAACGAAACTCGATTGTAGTAAAGGTAACATCCATTCTGTCTTGTTTCAAATAGCAAATTTTTACCTTCACAAAAAAGATCTAATATATTTAAAAAGAAATATTTGCTACTTTCTAAAATAAACCGTAGTTAAAAACTAGCAGAAACATAAAGAAATGCTATATAAAAAAAACTGTAAAACGTTTTTTTTTCAAGTTCTAAAGCACATACTAACAAATATAAAGTTTTACGTTCATTAAAATTCAGCAAGTTACATTTATATTTCAGCCACTACAGTCCAATAAAAGGGGAAAAATCATTCTATTAAAACATTTTTTTGTTACTTAACGTAAAGAATTAAATTCTTTTTCAACGAGACTCGATTGTAGTAAAGCTGACATCCATTCTGTCTTGTTTAGAATAGCACATTTTTACCTTTATAAAAAAGATCTAATATATTTGAAAAGAAATTTTTGCTACTTTTTGAAATAACCCGTAGTTAAAAACTTGCAAAAAAATAAAGAAATGGTATTTAAAAAAAACTGTAAAATGTTTTCTTTCAAGTTTTAAAGCACATACTAACCAATATAAAGTGTTACGTTCAATAAAATCCAGCAAGTAACATTTATATTTCAGCTACTGCAATCCAAAAAAAGGAAAAAAATCATTCTATTAGTACATTTTTTTTTTACTTAACGC
Source organism: Polistes canadensis (assembly GCF_001313835.1). NCBI lineage: Eukaryota > Metazoa > Arthropoda > Insecta > Hymenoptera > Vespidae > Polistes > Polistes canadensis. Next base: position 721 of record NW_014572687.1, read on the forward strand.
GAAGAATTCAATTCTTTTTTAACGAAACTCGATTGTATTAAAGCAGACATCCATTCTGTCTTGTTTCAAATAGCACATTTTTAATTTCACAAAAAAGATTTAATATATTAAAAAAGAAATTTTTGCTACTTTCTAAATTAAACCGTTGTTTAAAACTAGCAGGTACATAAAGAAATGCTGTATAACAAAAGCTGTAAAACGTTTTTTTTCAAGTTTTAAAGCGTATACCTACAAATAGAAAGTTTTTGATCCAATAAAGTCAAGCTAATAACATTTATATTACAACAACTGCAGTCGAAGAAAGAGAAAAAATCATTTTATTACAACTCTGTTTTGTTACTTCACGTGTACAATTAATTTTTTTTTCGACACAATTCTATTGGAGTCAACCAAACATCTATTCTGTTAAGATATCAATAGCACATTT
>NW_014572688.1:0-1224 GCF_001313835.1 Polistes canadensis
TATATAAATATAATTATATTTATATAAATATAAATTAATATTATTGTCAATAATTCAAGGTATACCCAAATGTCCAAAAACCTAATTTTGTATTCTTATCAACAATATTATTGTTTTTTATATATAATATTGTTAATAGTGCATAACCTCGTGATTTTATAACTCCGAATGCATTGGAAATCAAAGTGTCGGAATTTGTCGTTTAAACGTTGAAATATTTATTTCATTATCATCATCATCATCATCATCATTATTTATTATTATTATTATATATTTCTTATCTACAAATAGAAACTGTTTGTTTAACATGAATAATATAAATCGTTAACGATTTGTAATACACTCGATTCTATCGTATGAAATTTTCGTAGAAAATTATTATACAGTTTATGGGATTAAAATCTCATGAAAATAGGAAGTGAAATACCTTTGCCCTTGTTATCTATTGAATTTTGAATTAACTTTGCGAAGATGATGGTCATGATTCAGATGGGGGACGCGAATAACGCGTTTGTAAGGATTGTTCTAAGAGAAAACTTGGAAGCTCGGTTTTGCGATTTGCTTGCAAAGGGGTTAGCGAATCAAATATTTGACGTGGTAACCTTTTGCATGCGTATGTGTGTGTGTGCAGTTTGTCGACGTTGAATATATAATTTCCTTTGTCATTTTTACTCGTGTATATGTTAATTTTGTAATACCAACGTTTTATCCATCGCAAATTAAATTTTCTATCGAGAGAAATAATATTTCGACAAATCGTTTATTTATTTATTTATTTAAAAAAAAAAAAAAAATAAAATAAAATATAATACGAATAATTAAACAAAAAATGCGTAATAACCAATTATTTCACGGAATCTTATCGTAGATACAATAATTTCTATAACGAACAAACGAAACTAAGGATAGCAAAATAAAATAAAACAAAAAGAATCTTAAAACGATTTTATAATCTTTTTTTTATCTTATCCCATTGTATTTTTAAGTAAAATTAGTGCCCTTCCACTCCCCCTCTCCCCATGGATAATAAATTTGTATAGAGAAAATAACAAGTCCCGTTGCGTTGTTCCACTAACATCATTTTCTTTATTTATCCTCGCGATGTTGTTTGTATGGTTTTTGTTTTTTATTTTTTTTTTTTTTTTTATTTTCGCGTCGATGGTGGTCCGGACGCACAGTGTCGCGTTAACTCGACAGAAATGAAAGAAGAAGAAGAAGAAAAAA
>NW_014572689.1:0-1179 GCF_001313835.1 Polistes canadensis
AAGTTTTAAAGCGTATACTAACAAATAAAAAGTGTTACGTTCAATAAAATCCAGCAAATAACATTTATATTTCCAAAACTGCAGTTTAAAAAGAGGAAATAAATCATTTTATCACAACATTTTCTGGTTACTAAACGTGAAGAATTTAATTCTTTTTCAAGGAACATCGATTGTAATAAACCTGACATTTATTCTGTTTTGTTTCTAGTAGCACATTTTAACCGTCGCTAAAAATATATAAATGTAATTGAAAAGAAATTTTTTCTACTTTCTGAATTAAACCGTAGTAAAACCTATTAGATACATAAAGAAATGCTATATAAAAAAAGCTGTACAACGTTTTCTTTTAAGTTTTAAAGCAAATACTAACAAATAAAAAGTTTAACGATTAATTAAACCCTGCGAATTACATTTATATTTCAACAACTGCAGTTTAAAAAAAGGAAAAAAATCATTTCATTACAACATTTTCTTGTTACTTTACGTGGAGATCTCTATTCTTTTTCAACGAAAATCGATTGTAATAAACCTGACATCTATTCTTTTTTGTTTCTTGTAGCACATTTTAACCGACGCTAAAACGATATAAATATACTTAAAAAGAAATTTTTGCTACTTTCTGAAATAAACCATAGTTCAAAACTATCAGATACATAAAGAAATGTTTTATAACAAAAGCTGTGAATCGTTTTCCTTTAAGTTTTAAAGCGTATACTAAAAAATAAAAAGTGTAACGTTCAATAAAATCCAGCAAATAACATTTATAATTCAAAAACTACAGTTCAAAAAAAGGAAAATAATCATTTTTTTACAACATTTTAGTGTTAAGTAACGTAAAGAATTCAATTCTTTTTCAACGAAACTCGATTGTAGTAAACCTGACGTCCATTCTGTCTTGTTTCTAATAGCACTTTTTTACCTTCAAAAAAAAGATATAATATATTTAAAAAGAAATTTTTGCTACTTTTTGAATTAAACTGTAGTTTAAAACTAACAGATACATAAAGATATACTATATAACAAAAGCTGTAAAACCTTTTCTTTCAAGTTTTAAAGCGTATACAAACAAATAAAAAGTGTTACGTTCAATAAAATCCAGCAAATAACATTAATAATTCAACAACTGCCGTTCAAAAAAAAAAAAAATCATTTTATTACAACATTTTTTGATTACTTAAC
>NW_014572690.1:0-1160 GCF_001313835.1 Polistes canadensis
ATATATTTAAAAAGAAATTTTTGCTACTTTCTGAATTAAACCGTAGTTCTAAACTATTAGATACATAAAGAAATTCTATATAACAAAAGCTGTAAAATGTTTTCTTTCTTGTTTTAAATCGTATACTAACAAATAAAAAGTGTAAGGTTCAATAAAATCCAGCAAATAACGTTTATATTTCAACAACTGCAGTTCAAAAAAAGGAATAAAATCATTTAATTACAACATTTTTTTGTTACTTAACGTAAAGAATTTAATTATTTTTCAACGAAACTCGATTGTAGTAAATCTCACATTCAATCTGTTTTGATTCTGGTAGCACATTTAACCGTCGCTGAAAATTTTTAAATATACTTAAAAAGAAATTTTTGCTACTTTCTGAATTAAACAGTAGTTCTAAACTATAAGATACATAAAGAAATTCTATATAACAAAAGCTGTAAAACGTTTTCTTTTAAGTTGTAAAGCGTATACTAACAAATGAAAGGTGTTACGTTTAATAAAATCCAGCAAATAACATTTATGTTTCAAAAACTGCAGTTTAAAAAAAGGAAAAAAATCATTTTATAACGACATTTTTTTGTTACTTAACGTGCAGAATTTAATTCTTTTTCAACGAAACTCGATTGTAGTAAACCTGACATTTAATCTGTTTTGTTTCTAGAAGCACATTTTAACCGCCGCTGAAAATGTTGAAATATATTCAGAAAGAAATTTTTGCTACTTTTTTAATTAAACCGCTATACAAAACTATTAGATAAATAAAGAAATGCTATATAAGAAAAGCTGTAAAACGTTTTCTTTTAAGTTTTAAATAGTATACTAACAAATAAAAAGTGTTACGTTCAATAAAATCCAGCAACAAAAATTTATGATTCAACAACTGCAGTTCAAAAAAAGGAAAAAAATAATTTGATTACGACATTTTTTGGTTACTTAACGTGAAGAATTTAATTATTTTTCAACGATACTTGATTGTAGTAAACTTCACATTTAATCTGTTTTGTTTCTAGTAACACATATTAACCGTCGCTGAAAATGTTTAAATATACTAAWAAGAAATTTTTGCTACTTTATAAATTAAACAGTGGTTCTAAACTATTGGATACATAAACAAATTCTATATAACAAAAGCTGTAAAACGTTATTTTTCTTGTTTT
>NW_014572691.1:0-1216 GCF_001313835.1 Polistes canadensis
AGAGAGAGAGAGAGAGAAAATCCAGACAAAGAATCTCATCGTATGGTGACGATGGGGGAAGGGAGAAGGGGGAAGTTGGTTGGTTGGGTCATCCATCGATAAATAAAAGAGTTCTTGTTCGATGCGAAGAACCGGACGACGAAGGAACGAACGATGGAACGAACGAACGATGTTACGCGAAACTCGTTTTGCCGAAGCACGTATGGCACGTTCTAGGGCGTGCTGCATAAATTTTCTTATGACTGCGTTTCCGAGTCACGCACCCTTGAGCGACATACAAGCGACGCAACAAGATCGTGTCCGAGAGATGCATCTAACGCGCGCGCATCAAACTTCTCCTCATTTTTTATTTTTTTTTTTATTATTATTTTTCCTCTCTCTCTTTCTTTCTCGTTCATCTTGTTCTTCTTGTTTTTCTTCCTCGTGTTCATCATCTCAACTCTCACAATTTCCCTTAGAGAGAGAAAGAGAGTAATACATAACATAACATAACATATAACATACTTGTCCCGTTCGTACAGGAAAGACGATGCAATATATAAACCGATAAAGAGACTCGTTTCTTTTTTTCTGAATCCATAGAAGTCAGCTCGTTAGAGATGATAAATGCGGTCACGTTAACACTAGTTTTTTCTCTCTTCCTACGAGTATATATATATTGTAGTTAGTTTAAAAAGAAAATCTTTGTAAATCTTTCGTTAATAATAATAATAATAATAATAATAATAATAATAATAATAATAATAATAATAATAATCCTTCTTCGAGATTCGTCGTTTAAACTTTTTTTAAGCATCTTAATACAATCGTATCTGTATTTATTATAATATCCTTTAACAGATTCAATTCGATAGACAGAGATTTCACGAGAGGTTCAGTGGGTTTTTATATTCGAAACGTTTACTTTTTAAATATTCTCGAGAGATAGAGAGACAGAGAAGCAGAGAGAGAGATAGAGAAAGAGAGACGTTTTTCTCTTTATTCGAATAATCGAAAATCGAATATATTATATATACGGCGAAATGAATAAAGACGTCGGAGAATGATGATCGGTATCTGGCACGACGTTGACGCATGCGAGTAACTTTAGACGCCCGATCGAGACTACCGATTCCCGTCTAAGAACGAGAGAATAACTCGGCATAAATTACGCTAGTCTAAAAAGAGCTACGAAGGGAGAAACAGAAAGAGAGAGAGAGAGAGAGAGAGAGAGAGA
>NW_014572692.1:0-1159 GCF_001313835.1 Polistes canadensis
GCAACATTCGGATTTCACGTCAGAAGATATCCTTGTCTTTTGAGGCTATCCACGAATATTTTTATTTTTAGTATCGTCATATGATTTGAACCGCTGTTTCGACAAAGCATGTGCCATGAACTGTAATAGCTGATAATCGGACGTTGCAATGTCTAGTAAATACAGCGGGTGTGGTAACACTTTTTAATCAACTGTTTTTAAATACTTTTTCACAGGAGCTGCTACATGTGGACGAGCATTGTCATGCAGGAGAATAATTTCTTTGTGTTTAGAATAGTATTGAGGGCGTTTTTCCTTCAGAGTTTGGCATAATCTAAATAATTGTATTCAATAGAGGGTTATGGTTTTTGTTTCGCTCGGATTAAGCAACTCATAATACACTACACCCAGCTAATYYYACTAAATACACAGCATGAGTTTTTTTCCATGAATATTCGGTTTTGCTGTTGATGTTGACGCATGGCTTGGTAATCCTTATGATTTTCTTCTTTTTGGATTATCATAATGTATCCTTTTTTTGTCACCAGTGATGATACGATGTAAAAACCCTTTTTTTATGTCTAGCAAGCAGTATTTCACTTAAGCATAATCGGACTTTAATATTTCTCGGCTTTAATTCGTACGCAACCAAATTTCTTCGATTATTAATCATTCCTAATGATTTTAAACGCTTTGAGACTGGTTGTTGAGTGACTTCTAATGCTACAGCATGTTCTTCTAGGGTTTAAAATGAATCTTCCTCAATTATTTCCTCCAATTCTGCATCCTCGTAAATTTTAGGCTTTTTACTGCGATCTTTGTTTTCTACGTCGCAATCATCGTTTTTAAACTTTTGAAACCACTCACGAAACTTTCTCTCACTTAAAGCAGTCTTACCATATGCTTCTACGAGCAATCAATACGCCTCAACAGCAGATTTCTTTATATTAAAGAAGTAAACTAATATTTCTCGCAATTGATGCTTATTTTACTCAAATTGGGACATTTTTAAATAAAAAAAATTATATTTTACCAATATGAAATCAATAATGTTAATAGGTTATGTTGTTCTCACACGTCTAAACTATTTTTTAAGAAGGAATTYATCTGCGAAAGTTAACGGAAACTCCGCGCCGCGCTATCTACATTAAAACTGCAGAAACTTATTTGTAAGGCTAAT
>NW_014572693.1:0-1236 GCF_001313835.1 Polistes canadensis
AAAAAAAACGATACTGCGTTGTCGCACGTGTTTTACGCCTTGGTAGAGCTGTACACGCCCTAGCGCTTCACTCTACTCACTCGTTGCGTAGGATACGCAACATACCCCCCCTTCACACCCTTGAACGGGCATTGTTCAAAATTTAAAAAAATGCACACACTAAAATACAAATTATAAACTATATACATACTGCTAACCGCATATTACAATACATATTCAGTATTTAACGTTACTAAATTACAAAATAAAAAATTTTTTTTTTTTTTATAAAACGCTTAGCAAAGGAGAAAGACGTTTAATACCGCGATTTACAAGACCTTTGGCAGTTTTTACTCTCGCCACGCGTGCTATACTGTCTATTCCTTTATGTACTTCCACGACACGTCCTAATAGCTATTCAATTAGGGGGAATTATCTTCTTGCAGGATGACTAACGTACCTAAGCTTATTTCGTTTGCTGTGCCTCTGTGCTATTTTTTACAGACCGTCTGCTTGTTCAAATATTCTTTATTCGATCAGTTCCAAAAATGTTGTCTCATCTGCTGTACGTGCTGCCATTGCGAAAGACGCTTGGATAGTATATCCCTGTATTCGTCCTCTGGCCAACTCGTAAACGAATTTTAAATAAAAAAATGTCCAGGTGTAACAGCGCGCAAATAATTCAAGTCGTTAAACAGAGGCGTGATAGGACACAGGTTAAGAATTGTCTATATCTCGAAGACGTATGTTAATATCGCCTCGTAAGATAGCAATGTCTCGCCTATAATTCGAACTAAATGATATTTAAACGATTTAACGGCCGCCTCTCATAGACCTCAAAAATGGGGGAAACGTGGTGGGATGAAATGCTACTTGATCCCTTCACTTACCAAACTTCGCAAGACGCGTGATTCTAGTTCGTTCGCCGCACCTACGAAATTAGTCGCGTTGTCGAAATATATGTCCGAAAATTTTTCACGTCGAGCTAAAAATCTACGCAAAGCTGCTAAAAATGCTTCAGTCGTTAGATCATTCACGTGTTCTAAATAAACGGTTTTTATTCTAAAGCAGACAAATACCGTCACATATATTTTAGCGCGACCACGGTTCCGATGTGGCTTTTCCTTGAAGAATAACAATCAACAGAAGTATACGCCAGTGTGGAGAAACGGACGATTTAACAGAAGACGACTGACAGATAGATCACTCATCGGATATTGCGGCGTAGCGGGTTTTAAACGTCGACAAGTAATGCAT
>NW_014572694.1:0-1236 GCF_001313835.1 Polistes canadensis
CTTCTAAATAACAATTATCATTTTTTGTTAAAAATTTATTTTTACAAAAGTTTATTTTCCAGAACAAATTTTTATGTTTTAAATATAAATATATTCCTCTGATTGTTAAGATCTAAAAATAAATCTTTGAACTTTTTCGATAACGCGCAAGAATACTGTTTAAGGACAGAAACATAACTTTTTTGCTCCTTTCATATTTTTTTTACCTTTGTTAAAGTAATATTTTAAAGCAGAACAGCTTTGTTCTCAAATATGTCATAGAACAATTTTACAATTTTGGAATATCTTGTGTTTGTAAAAGATCTTATAAAAATGTGATATTTTTCGATTGAGTAATTATTTTCATGAATTGTAGAAGACAAAAAATTGCCCAGAATCTCGGTTCGCTTATCTTTTTTTATTTGTCTATTGTTTTAGTATCTTTAGTCCGTAAAGCTTTTTATTCATTTTCCATAAAAATTAACTCATTTGAATATGCAATTGCTATTGCTACTATTAAATTGAATGATAAGTCAGGATATTTATCTATATAAGTTTTAATATTCTTGTTGCAGATTCCATTACAGAATTGATAGCGTAATCTTTCATTTAAGTTATCTCTAAAATTGCACTGATATTGTATTTTCCACAAACTACTAGCAAAATGTTTTAATGTTTCATGTTCATATTGTTTACGACACATGAAACGTTGTCTATGTAAGGAAAATGCAGTTGACGAGCATATACAATGAAGGTAATGGTTTACTATCTGTTGGTATGAAAGATCAGATAATTTAACACTAGGGTTACACTTTTGGACACTAGCATGAACATCATTATGAACCATGTTTTTGAAGAATTCCACGATTTTATCGCCTGGTACCCCGATAATATCTGCTACGTATTCAAATTTATTCAACCACTCATAAAATACACCTTCCGTAATTTGATTGTAAGTTTTCATCATTGGAATAGCTGGTATTAGATAAGAAATTATTTTTTTAAATTTTGTTAATTCAATGGCGAATTCTACCATTTCGTCAAATGATAATCCAGGAAATTTATTTAAAACGGTACATATTTCATTGTCGCGTATTCCATTAAGAAATTGTTCGCGTAGTATTTCATTTATTTCACTTATATAAATGCACTTTTCAGATACTTTTCGTAAACTATTAGCATAATTTTCAATCGTTTCATGTTTATATTGTATACGGCAAAAAAGACGCGTTTTATGTAAATCATAGGAAGTACCAA
>NW_014572695.1:0-1192 GCF_001313835.1 Polistes canadensis
GTTAAAATGTGCTACTAGAACAAAACAGATTAAATGTTAGGTTCACTACAATCGAGTTTCGTTGAAAAAGTATTGAATTCTTCACGTTAAGTAATTAAAAAATGTTGTAATAAAATGATTTTTTTTTCTTTTTTTGAACAGCAGTTTTAATATTATAAATATTTTTTGCTGGATTTTATTAAACGTAACACTTTTTATTTGTTATTATACGCTTTAAAACTTATAAGAAAACGTTTCACAGCTTTTGTTATATAGCGTTTTTATGTATCTTATAGCTTTGAACTACGATTTAAATCAAAAAGCAGCGACAATTTCTTTCTAAATATATTTAAACATTTTAAGAGATGGTTAAAATGTGTTACTAGAAACCAAACAGAGAATATTTCAGGTTTACTACAATCGAGTTTCGTTGAAAAATAATTTAATTTTTTACGTTATATAACCAAAAAATTTTGTAAGAAAATGATCTTTTTACTTTTTTTGAACTGCAGTTGTGTAATATAAATAGTATTTGCTTGATTTTATTGAACGTAACACTTTTTATTTAATAGTATACGCTTTAAACAAGAAAGATAACGTTTTAAAGCTTTTGTTATATAGCATTTCTTTATGTATCTAATAGTTTTGTACTGCGGTTGAATTCTGAAAGTAGCAAAAGTTTCTTTCCGAATATATTTTAACATTTTTAGCGACTGTTAAAATGTGCTACTAGAAACAAAATAGATTAAATGTCAGGTTTACTACAGTCGAGTTTCGCTGAAATAGAATTGAATTCATCACGTTAAATAACCAAAAAATTTTGTAATAAAATGTTTTTTTTCCTTTTTTTGAACTAAAGTGGTGAAATATAATTGTTATTTGCTGGATTTTATTAAACGTAACACTTTTTATTTGTTAGTATACGCTTTAAAACAAGGAAGAAAAAGTTTTGCAGCTTTTGTTATATGGTATTTCTTTAGGTATCTAATAGTTATGAACTACGGTTTAATTCAACAAGTAGCAAAAATTTCTTTTTCAATATATTTAAACATTTTTAGCGACTTATTAAATATGCTACTAGAAACACACTAGATTAAATGTCAGGTTTACTACAATTAAGTTTCGTTGAAAAAGAATTAAATTCTTCACGTTAAGTAACCAAAAAATGTTGTAATAAAATGATTTTTTTCCTTTTTTTGAACTGCAGTTGTTG
>NW_014572696.1:0-1122 GCF_001313835.1 Polistes canadensis
TTGTTGAATTAAAAATGTTATTTGCTAGATTTTATTGAACGTAACACTTTTTATTAGTAAATATACGCTTTAAAACTTAAAGGAAAACGTTTTACAGCTTTGTTAAATACCATTTCTTTAGGTATCTAATAGTTTTGAACTACTGTTTAATTCTGAAAGTAGCAAAAGTTTCTTTTTAAATATAATAAATCTTTCTTGTAAGGGTAAAAATGTGCTATTAGAAACAAGACAGAATGGACGTTAGGTTTACCACAATCGAGTTTCGTTGGAAAAGAATTGAGTTCTTCACGTTAATTAACCAAAAAATATTGTAATAAAATAATTTTTTTCCTTTTTTGAACTGCAGTTGTAAAGTATGAATGTAATTTTTTGAATTTTTTTGAACGTAACACTTTTTATTTGTTAGTATACGCTTTAAAACTTGAAAGATAACGTTGTACAGCTTTTGTTATGTAGCATTTCCTTATGTATCTAATGGTTTTGAATTAAGGTTTAATTCAGAAAGTAGCAAAAACTTATTTTTAAATATATTAAAACATTTTTAGCGACGGTTAAAATGTGCTATTAGAAACAAAACAGATTAAATGTCAGGTTTACTACAGTCGGGTTTCGTTGGAATAGAGTTGAATTTTTCACATTAAGTCACAAAAAAAATGTTGTAATAAAATAATTTTTTTCCTTTTTTAGACCTGAAGTTGTTGAATTATAAATGTTATTTGCTGGATTTAATTAAACGTAACACTTTTTATTTGTAAGTATACGCTTTAAAACCTAAAGGAAAACGTTTTACAGCTTTTGTAATATAGCATTTCTTTAGGTATCTGATAGTTTTAAACTACGGTTTAATTCTAAAAGTAGCAAAAATTTCTTTTTAAATATATTTAAACACTTTTAGCGACGGTTAATATGTGCTACTAGGAACAAAACAGATTAAATGTCAGGTTTACTACAATCGGGTTTCGTTAAAAAAGTATTGAATTCTTAACGTTAAGTAACCAAAAAATGTTGTAATGAAATGATTTTTTTACATTTTTTGAACTGATGTTTTTGAATTATAAATGTTATTTGCTGGATTTTATTGAACGCAACACTTTTTATTTGTTAGTATACGCTTTAAAACTT
>NW_014572697.1:0-1122 GCF_001313835.1 Polistes canadensis
AAACTCGATTGTAGTAAACCTGACATTCATTCTGTCTTGTTTCTAATAGCACAATTTTTCTTTCGCAAAAAAAATTAAATATATTTAAAAAGAAACTTTTGCTACTTTCTGAAGTAAACCGTAGCTTAAAACTATCAGATACATAAAGAAATTCTATATAATAAAAGCTGTAAATCTTTTTCTTTCAAGTTTTAAAACGTATACTAACAAATAAAAAGTGTTACGTTCAATAAAATCCAGCAGATAACATTTATATTTCCACAACTGTAGTCAAAAAAAAGGAAAAAAATCATTATATTACAACATTTTTAAGTAACTTTACGTAAAGAATTCAATTTTTTTTCAATGAAACTCGATTGTAGTAAACCTGACATTTAATCTGTTTTGTTTCTAGTAGAACACTTTAACCGTCGCTAACAATTTTTAAATATATTTCGAAAGAAATTTTCGCTAGTTTCTAAATTTAATTGAATTAAAAAACTATCAGAGGCATAGAGAAATGCTATATAACAAAAGCTATAAAACGTTTTAATTCAAGTTTTAAAGCGTATACTAACAAATAGAAAGTTTAAGGCTAAAAAAAATCAAGCATATAACAATTATATTTTAATACCTGCAATCCAAAGAAAGGGAAAAAATCATTTTATTACAACATTATTTGGTTACTTTACGTGAAGAGTTCAATTTTTTTAACGAGACTTGAACGTAGTAAACCTGACATTTATTCTGTCTTGTTTCTAATAGCACATTTTACCTTCACAAAAAAGATTTAATATATTTAAATAGAAACTTTTGCTACATTCTAAAGTAGACAGTAGCTCAAAACCATCAGATACATAAAGAAATTCTATTTAATAAAACTGTAAAACGTTTTCTTTCAAGTTTTAAAACGTATACTAACAAATAGGAAGTGTTACGTTTAATAAAATCCAGCAAAACACCTTTATACTTACACAACTGTAGTCAAAAAAAAGGAAAAAAATCATTCTATTACAACATTTTTTAGTTATTTTACGTGAAGATCTCTATTCTTTTTCAACGAAACTCGATTGTAGTAAACCTGAAATTTATTATGTTTTGTTTTTAGTAGCACATTTTAACCGTCGCAAAAAATTTTTACAT
>NW_014572698.1:0-1141 GCF_001313835.1 Polistes canadensis
TTTTTTTTTATGTATTTACAAGATATTAGGTTGATGCGTTTGAAACGTCGAATTTTAAATGATTATAAAAAACTTYATATCTTTTTCCAAAATCTGTTCATTTATTTAAAATAAACTGTATTTGCTTCTATACACTTTTCCCAACGAGATTATAATGCACAGATGCCTGTCTTAAAGAATCTTTGATCTTAAGAACTCTGATATGGATTTTTTCACCCTGTCTTCATTTTTAAACTGTTAATATCGTAATAAATGTTGTAAATATTTAAAAAAAAATGAAAGTTAGTTCGCGAAAAATCCGGTGAATGAAATATGAGTGTCAAAACTTTATATTTTATTTCATTTGAAAAATTGATTTAGTAATGATATGAATACGTTTAATCGATCGAACTTATTTCGTTTGGTTAGTTAGCGCAGTATCCAATTATTAATTTTTGTTCCTTGCCATTTTCAAAAAAGTTTCGCAATATTGTTGTCTGGTCAATTTTCATTCAGAAAGCAAGTTCTCTTGTAAATCAAGTTTGATTCGTTTCCAGCAATGCTTTCACAGCATCATTTTCACAGACGTTTTGTGTCATATTTTAAAGGGAAAATTTACGAGATCGAAGTTTTTCAAACAAACAATGCACTTTTAGATCGTTAACAGTATTCTTCGCAAACAACAAGTTTTTTATAACATAATAAGAATGAATAAAAAATATATCTAGACAAAAAATAAATTCTACATTTTTAAAATATCCTTTCCTGCATATCTTGAATTAATTTTATGTGTAGATATAAAATTCGTCTTTTTCAAATATGTAGTTTATTTAATACACAAATAAATTTTTACTAAACAACAAATCTGTAATTTAAAATTTCCTAAAATACATAATTTAATAGAAAAGTTTTTAATTATAAATTTCGTCTTAAAAAGAATACGTATTCAATTCGATATACAAATAAATATTTGTGAGGCAAATAATTTATATCAATTAATTATACCAATTAATTTTATATGACGAGACACAAAATTAATTCATTATTTTTACTCTCAACTATTTAAATAATAATAGTTTCTTTTAAAATGAATAATTGCTTTTCTTTCAATTAAGGTTCACTATTTTTGACAATAAATAAAAAAACGGCGTGCCATAAGCAT
>NW_014572699.1:0-1178 GCF_001313835.1 Polistes canadensis
TTTTAGTAAACCTGATATTCATTCTGTTTTATTTGTAGTAGCACATTTTTACCGACGCTAAAAATGTTTTATTATGTTTAGAAAGAAATTTTCCCAACTTTCAGGATTAAATTGTAGTTTAAAACTATAAGATTTCTAATAAAGTGCTATATAAATAAAACTATAAAACGTTTTCTTTCATGTTTTAAAGCGTACACTAACAAATAAAAAGTTTTATTTCCAATAAAGTCTAGCAAATATCATTTACATTTTAACAACTGCAGTCTTAGAAAAGAGAAAAAATCATTTTATTACAACAATTTTTTGGGAGCTTACGTGTAGAATTCAATTTTTTTTTGAAAAAATTCGATTGTAGTCAACCTAACATCTATTCTGTTTTGTTTTTATTAGCACATTTTTACCTTCGCCTAAAGATTTGTAATATATTTAAAAAGACATTTTCGCTACTTTCTGGATTAAATCGTAGGTAAATATTATAAAAAATCTGAAGAAGTTCTATTTACCAAAAGCTATGAATCGCTTTGTCCAGCCTTAAAGCCTATACTAACAAATAAAAAGTGTTATGTCCATTAAAGTCCAGCAAATAACATTTATATTTCAACAACTGAAGTCCAGAAAAAGAAATAAAATCATTCTATTACAACATTTTTAAGTTACTTTACGTGAAGAATCCAATTCTTTTTCAACGAAACTCGATTGTAGTAAAGCTGACATCCATTCTGTTTGTTTCTAGTAGAACATATTTAGCGTCGCGAAAAATTTTTTTATATATTTAAAAAGAAATTTTCGCTACATTCTGGATAAAATCGTTGTAAAAACCTATAAAATTTCTAAAAAAAGTGCTACATAACGAAAGCTATGAAACGTTTTCTGTCAAGTTTTAAAGGGTATACTAAAAAATAAAAAGTTTTATGTCCCATAAAATCTAGCAAATAACATTTATATTTCAATAACTGCAGTCTAAAAAAAAAATCAATTTATTCCAATTTTTTTTGGTAAATACACCATTAGAATTCAAATCTCTTTCGACAAAATTAGATTGTAGTCAACCTAACATCTATTCTGTTTTGTTTCTATTAACAAATTTTTTTATTTGCAAAAATTTTTCTTATATAATTAAATGAAATTTTTGCTTTTTTGTGAATTAAATATTAGTAAAAAAGTTGTAAAAAACTAAA
>NW_014572700.1:0-1174 GCF_001313835.1 Polistes canadensis
TTGATATAAATGTTATTCGCTGGATTTTATTAAACGTAACACTTTTTATTTGTAAGTATGCGCTTTATAACTTGAAAGAAAACGTTTTACAGCTTTTTTTAAATAGCATTTCTTTATGTATCTGCTAGATTGGAACTACGGTTTATTTTAAAAAGTTGCAAAAATTTCTTTCTAAATATAATAAATCATTTTTGTGAAGGTAAAATGTGCTACTAGAAACAAAACAAAATAAATGTCAGGTTTACTACAATCGAGTTTCGTTGAAAAATAATTGAATTCTTTACGTAAAGTAACCAAAAATTGTTCTAATGAAATGATTTTTTTCCTTTTTTTGGACTGCTGTTGTTAAAATATAAATGTTATTTGTTGGATTTTATTGAACGTAAAACTTTTTATTTGTTAGTATACGCTTTAAAACATGAATGAAAACGTTTTACAGCTTTTGTTATATAGCATTTCTTTATGTACCTAATAGTTTTGAACTACGATCGAATTTTGAAACTAGCGAAAATTTCTTTCCAAAAATATCCCAACATTTTTAGCAAAGGTAAAAATGTTCTATAAGAAACTATACAAAACAGATGTTTGGTTGACTAAAATCGCATTTTGTCGAAAAATATTTAATTGTACACGTTAAGTAACAAAACATAGTTGTAATAATAGAATTTTTTCTCTATCATCGACTTCAGTTTGTGAAAAATAAATGATGTCAGCTAAAATTTATTGAACATAACACTTTTTACTTAATAGTATACGCCCTAAAACTTAAAAGAAAATTTTTACAGATTTTGTTATATAGCATTTCTTTAGATATCTACTATTTTTTAACTACTGTTTAATTCAAAAAGTAGCAAAAATTTCTTATTGAAATATATTAAATCTTTTTTATGAAGGTAAATATGTGCTATTAGAAACAAGAAATTATGGATGTCAGGTTTACTACAATCGAGTTTCGTTGAAAAAGAATTGAATTGTTCGCGTAAAGTAACCAAAAAATTTTATATTTAAATAAGTTTTTACTTTTTTTGGACTACAGTCGTTGAAATATAGATGGTATTTGTTGTATTTTATTAACCGTAAACCCTTTTTATTTGTTAGTATGCGCTTTAATACTTGAAAAAAAACGTTTTACAGCCTATTTTTATACAGCATTTTCTTATGTATCTAATAGTTT
>NW_014572701.1:0-1176 GCF_001313835.1 Polistes canadensis
TGCTCAAATGTCCAGTTGAAAACAATAGAAGAAGATTCCTGTGATTTTAATGAAGAGACCAATGACTCAGCCACATTTAAAGAATTTATGAACATCCAGCAAGAGGAAGAGGAAGAAGAAGAAATCGAAGAAGATATGATTGTTGAAGTAGACTTTCATGAGTATGAATCTGATTAAAATATCTAATGAAATCTAAACAATAGTGAACCCATTATACAATAGAAATATCAATATTACTGTAATATCTAAAACTTGACGGTTATTGCTCGCTTAAATTATACTTAAATTTTTATGACAGTTAGTAGAATAGGCCTACAGGGGAAACTACGGTAAAAAAAAAGCGCCATATACAGTACCTAACTGGAGATGCGAAAATGTGTGCATATCATGTATAATGTGACTCTTAGAATSGCGATATCTCAGGAATGGTAACTCTTAGATAAGAAATCGTTTAAACCATTTTTGTAGAGAAATTTGAGATCTACAACATTGGTTTAAAGTTTTTTTTGATAAAACTTACTGTTTTTGAGCAAAATTAAAAAAACCTAAAATTTCGACCTTTGACCTTAAATAACTTTTAACGCACACATAGAATCGATAAGGACTTTTTAGACTTTATTTGTAATGGTAAGCTACAGCTATTCACTAAAATTAAGCTTTCCGGCAATTTTTGTAACTTCAAATGTCTAAATTGACCGGACTACATTTATTATTCAACAACTGCAGTTCAAAAAAAAGAAAAAAAAATTTTATTTCAACATTTTTTGGTTACTAAACGTGAAGAATTCAATTCTTTTTCAACGAAACATGATTGTAGTAAACCTGATATTTAATCTGTTTTGATTCTAGTAGCACAATTTAACCGTCGCTTAAAATGTTTAAATATTTTTAGAAAGAAATTTTTGCGACTTTATGAAATTAACCGTAGTACAAAACTATCAGATACATAAAGAAATGCTATATAAAAATGCTGTAAAACGGTTACATTCAAGTTTTAAAGCGTATGCTAACGAATAAAAAGTGTTACGTTCAATAAAATCAAGCAAATAACATTTATTATTCAACAACTGCAGTTCAAAAAAGGAAAAAAATCATTTTATTACAACATTTTTTGGTTACTTAACGTGAAGAATTCAATTCTTTTTCAACGAAACGCGATTCTAGTAAACCTGACAT
>NW_014572702.1:0-1234 GCF_001313835.1 Polistes canadensis
TATACTTATGAATATAAATTTTAAGGCTATAAAAATTCAGCTGATATCACTAATACTCCGACTACGGCAGTCTTAGAAAGAGAAAAAATTATTCTATTACAAATATTTTGGTCTACTTTACGTGTAGAATTCATTTCTTTTTTGACGAAAATCGATATTTGTAAACTTGACATCCAATCTGTCCAGTCTCTAATAGCACATATTAACCGTCTCTAAATATTTCTCAATATGTTTAAAAGATAATTTTGCTACTTTCTGGGTTCAATCCTAGTTGAAAACTATCAAATTTCCTAAAAAGTTGCTTTTATCAGAAGTTATTAAACGTTTGCTATCATGCTTTGAAGCGTATACTTACAAATATAAATTTTGAGGCCGAAAAATTTTGCTTATATCACTGATACTCTTACTACGGCAGTCCAAGAAAGAGAAAAAATCATTCTATTACACCTATTTCGGTTTACTTTTTGTGTAGAATTCAATTCTTTTTTGACGAAAATCGATTGTAGTTAACCTGACATCCAGTCTATTTAGTTTTAAATAGCACATTTTTCATCGTCTGTGAAAATTTCTCAATATATTTAAAAGATATTTTTGTTGCTTTCCGGAAATAAATCTAGTTGAAGCGTATACTTATGAATATAAATTTTTAGGCAAATAAATTCAGCTGATATCATTGATACTCCGACCACAGCAGTCCAAGAAAGAGATAAAATCATTCTATTGCAACAATTTTTGTTTACTTTACGTGTAAAATTTAATTCTTTTTCGACAAAAATCGATTGTAGTTAACTTGAAATCAAATCTGTTTTGTTTTCAATAGTACATTTTTTACCGTTTCTGAAAACTTTTAACTATATTTAAAAGAAGTTCTTGGTGTCTTCTGGAATAATTCATAGTTGAAAAACTATCAGATTTTTAGTGAAGTAGCCTTCAACAAAAGTTATTAAACGTTTGCTTTCTAGATTTAATGCGTATACTTACGAATATAAATTTTTAGGCTGAGAAAATTCTGCATTTATCATTGATACTCTTACCACAGCAGTCCAAAAAAGAGAAAAAATCATTCTATTACAACTACTTTGGTTTACTTTACCTGCAGAATTCATTTCTTTTTTGACGAAAATCGATTGTGGTTAACCTTACATTCAATCTGTTTAATTTCTTATAGAACATTTTTCACCGTCTCTGAAAATTTTACAAAATATTTAAAAGAAATTTTCGCTTCTTTCCGGAA
>NW_014572703.1:0-1119 GCF_001313835.1 Polistes canadensis
AACAAAAGCTGTAAAACGTTTTCTTTCAAGTTTTAAAGGGTATACTAACAAATAAAAAGTGTTACGTTCAATAAAATCTAGCAAAAAACATTTATATTTCAGAAACTGCAGTCCGAAAAAAGGAAAAAAATCATTTTATTACAACATTTTTTGGTTACTATACGTAAAGAATTCAACTATTTTTTGACGAAACTCGATTGTAGTAAACCTGACATCCATTCCGTCTTGTTTATAATAGCAAATTTTTACCTTCACAAAGAAGATTTAATATATTTAAAAAGAAATTTTTGCTACTTCCTGAATTACACCGTAGTTTAAAACTATTAGATACATAAAGAAATGCTATATAACAAAAGCTATAAAACATTTTCTTTGAAGTTTTAAAGCGTATACTATTAAGTAGAAAGTGTTATGTCCAATAAATTTTTGCTGATATCATTTATATTTAAACAACTGCAGTCCAAAAAAAGGAAAAATATTATCTTATTACAACATTTTTTTGTTACTTTACGTGAAGAATTCATATCTTTTTCAACGAAACTCGATTGTAGTAAACCTGACATCCATTCTGTCTTGCTGCTAATAGCTTTTTTTTACCTTAACAAAAAAGATTTATTATATTTAAAAAGAAATTGTTGCTACTTTCTGAATTAAACCGTAATTTAAAACTATCCGATAAATAAAGAAATGCTATATAACAAAAGCTACCAAACGTTTATTTTCAAGTTTTAAAGCGTATACTGACAAATAAAAAGTTTTATGTTCAATAAAATCCAGCAAACAACATTTATATTTCTACAACTGCAGTTTAAAAAAAGGAAAAGAATCATTCTATTAAACATTTCTAGGTTACTTTACGTGATGAATTAAAATTTTTTTAACGAAACTTGATTGTAGTGAACCTGACATTCATTCTGTCTTGCTGCTAATAGCACATTTTTACCTTCACAAATAAGAATTAATATATTTAAAAAGAAATTTTTGCAACTTTCTGAATTAAACCGTAGTTCAAAACAATTTGATATATAAAGAAATGCTTTACACCAAAAGCTATAAAACATTTTTTTTCAAGTTTTAAAACGCATACTATTAAGTAGAAAGTGTATTGTCCAATAAATT
>NW_014572704.1:0-1147 GCF_001313835.1 Polistes canadensis
AATTTTTGCTACTTTCTAAATTAAACCGTAGTTTAAAACTATCAGATATATAAAGAAATGCTATATAACAAAAGCTGGAAAACTTTTTCTTTTAATTTTTAAAGCGTATAATAAGATAACGATAGTGTTACGTTCAATAAAATCCAGCAAATAAAATTTATAATTTAACAACTGCAGTCTAAAAAAAGGGAAATTTTCTTACTATAACAACATTTTTAATTTACGTTACGTAAAGAATTCATTTCTTTTTCAACGAAACTCCATTGTAGTAAACCTGACATTTAATCTGTATTGTTTCTAGTAGCACATTTTAACCGTTGCTAAAAATGATTCAATATACTTAGAATGAAATTTTTGCTGCTTTCTAAATTAAACGGTAGTTCAAAACTATTAATATACATTAAGAAACGCTATAAAACAAAAGCTGTAAAATATTTTCTTTCAAGTTTTAAAGCGTATACTAACAAATAAAAAGTGTTGCGTTTAATAAAATCCATCAAATAATATTTATATTTCAACAAATGCAGTCCAAAAAAACGGAAAAAATCTTTCTATTACAACATTTTTTTGGTACTTACCGTGAAGAATTTAGTTTTTTTTCAACGTAAATCGATTGTAGTAAACCTGATATTTAATCTGTTTTGTTCCTAGAAGCACATTTTAACCGTCGCTAAAAATGTTTAAATACATTCAGAAAGATATATTTGCTACTTTTTTACTTAAACCGTAGTTCAAAACTATCAGCTACATAAGGAAATGCTTTACAACGAAAGCTGTAAAACGTTTTCTTTTAAGTTTTAAAGCGTATACTAACAAATAATTAGTGATACGTTCAATAAAATTCGGCAAATTAAAATTTATATCTCTACAAATGAAGTCTAAAAAAAGGAAAAAATTCATTTTATTACGACATTTTTGGTTACTTGACGTGAAAAATTAAATTTTTTTCAACGAAACTCGATTGTAGTAAACCTGACATCTATTCTGTTTTGTTTCTATTACCACATTTTTACCTTTACAAAAAAGATCTAATATATATCAAAAAAAATTTTTGCTTCTTCCTGAATTAAACCGTAGTTCAAAACTGTCAGATACATAAAGAAATGCTATAAAACAAAAGCTGTAAAACATTTTCTTTCAAGTTTTC
>NW_014572705.1:0-1116 GCF_001313835.1 Polistes canadensis
TTCTCGTCACCAGTAATGATACGATGTAAAAAACCCTTTTTTTTATGTCTAGCAAGCAGTATTACACTTAAGCATAATCGGCGTTCAATATCTCTCGGCTTTAATTCGTACGGAACCCAATTTCCTTGTTTATTAATTATTCCTAATGATTTTAAACGATGTAAGACTGCTTGCTGAGTGACTTCTAACCTTACAGCAAGTTCTTTTTGTGTTTAAGATGAATCTTTCTCCAATATTTCCTCCAATTCTGCATCCTCGTAATTTTTTAGCCTTCCACTGCGATCTTTGTCTTCTACATCAAAATCACCGTTTTTAAACTTTTGAAACCACTCACGACACGTTCTCTCATTCAAAGCAGTCTCACAATATACTTCTAAGAGCATTCGATGCGCCTCAGCAGCAGATTTCTTTATATTAAAGAAGTATATTAATATTTCCCGCAAATTACGCCTACTTGGCTCAAACTTGGACATTTTCAAGTAAAAAAAATTATATTTTACCAATATGAAATCAATAATATTAATACGTTATGTTGTTCTTAAACGTCCAAACTAATTTTTAAGCAGGATATCATCTGCGAAAGTTAACGGAAACTCCGCGCTGCSCTATCTACATTAAAACGGCGGAAACTTATTTGTACATGTAATATCTTTCTATTTGAATAAAAGTACTTAACACATCAATGTTCTTCTATTTAAATAAAAGTACTGAACTCATTAAATCTCTTTTGATTTAGATGAAAATCCCAGCTCATCGAATCTTTTTCTTTTGAATAAAATATCTCAATTAAACAGATTTCTAAAAATTGTAATAAAAGTACTAAAAATATTAGATCTGTTATAAATTAAATAAAAGCATTACACTTAGAAAATTTTTTTTATTTGAATAAAAGTTCTAAACAAGTCAAATCTTTTTCTATTTGAATAGAAGTACTTACCTTATCATATCTCTTTCTATTTAAATAAAAGTACTCAATACATTAAATCTTTTTTCAATTAAATAAAAGTACTAAGCTTAATGAATCACTCTTTATTTGAATAAAAGTACTCAACACATCAAATCTCTATCGATTTGAATAAAAGTGCTCAAATCATTTATACTATTTCTAGTTGAACG
>NW_014572706.1:0-1174 GCF_001313835.1 Polistes canadensis
ACCAACATTCCAAAAGAACTGGTATTAAAAACAATCAATGAAAATTCGAAAGAACTTGGAAAAATAAAAGTCCCGAAGAATATCTGGGTGGAACTAATACAGTTTTGTTTTAAATCGAGCTACTTCCAGTTCAGTACTTTTATTTATATAGAATGAAACATAATGAATTAATTATTTTCATTCTAGTAAAAAGAGATTTTATTCCTTAAGTATATTTTTTAAAATCAGAACCGGTTCATAAGTTAGGTATATTCATATAATAGTTGACAGAAATTAAATAAGTAAAGTACTGTGATTTACATAGAAAAGTTTAAATGAGTTAAGTACTTTCTTTATATAGAAAGAGATTTAAAGCGTTAAATAATTTTATTCAGTGGAAAAGACTTAGAAAGAATTTATTACATTTATTAACGTAAAAAAAAATTTAATTAGTTACGTACTTTCTTTTAGATAGTAAGAGATAAAGTAAGTAGAGTACTTTTATTCAAATAGAAAGAGATTAAATAAACTAAGTACTTTTATTCAAATAGAAAGATTTTAGTTAGGTTGAGTAGTTTTATTCAAATAGGAAGATATTTGTTAGGTAAAGTACTTTTATTCAAATTGAAAGAGATTCGATAACTGGGGTACTATATATTAAAATCAAAATAAGATTAACCTAGTTGAGTACTTACATTTAAATAGAAAAAGATTTAATGCGTTGATTAGTTTAATTCAAATGGAACAGGATTTGATGAGCTTAGTACCTTTATTTGCATGTAAAGTGACTTTTTAATTTAGGTACTTTTATTCAAATATAATGATTCTTTATAAGTAAAGTATTTTTATTTAAATAAAAAGAGATTTATTAGGTTCAATACTTTTATTCAAATAGAAAGAGATATAATCAGTTAAGTACCTTCCTTAATATGAAAAGAAATATAATAAGAAAGGTACTGTCGTTTATTGGAAAGAGAATAAATGGGTTGAGTACTTCCTTTTATATAGAAAAAGATTTAATAAGTGGAGTAAATTTATTCAAATAAGTAGAGATTTTATTATTTGAGTACTTTTGCATAAATAAAAAGAGTATTAATGAGTTGAGTATTTTCATTCAAATTGAAAAAGATTTGATAAGTTAAATAATGTCATTTTATTTGAAGGGATTATATATAATAAGTACTTTCGTTCAAAG
>NW_014572707.1:0-1172 GCF_001313835.1 Polistes canadensis
ATTGTTATAAGTAATAAGACAATTGTTTTGATATCAAAGTTTAAATACAATTTTTTGTTCCTTCACGTTAATATTATCATTTTGATTTATATGAGAAGATTTTTTAATTAATTATGTTAATTTAAAATTTATTTTAGTTGAATAAATACGCGTTGTTATTCGTAATCGTTTGTGATATTTATGGTTTAAGTTAATAAAAGGGGGTTGGTTTTCTTTCGAATATATTGTGTGTGTACAATTATTTATTTATTTCCTTTTTCCCCTCCCACTCCCCCCCCCCTGATGTATTTGTATAGATTTAATTTAACGATATGATCTATTAACGATAAAATTTGAGTGTTGCATTTATATTTCATTATTATTATTAGTATTATTATTATTTTATATTAATGTTCAAATGGGTTTATAAAAGATTACTTTACTTTTTGAATATATTTGTACAGATTTCATTTGACGAGAATAATCTAACACAGAGTTGTTTATTTTTTTTCCCTTTTTTTTTTACAACGAAAATTAATCGTTTAACCGAATACTAACAATTGAATTTTACTAAGTGAATTTATTCGAAACTCGTATGAAACTTTATTGACAGAATAAGGACCGTAGTTTGTTTTGTTTTTTGGTCTGTATATAATAAATAAGTTAAGTTGAATATTATTTTCGATAAAACAAAAAATAAATTCGACTGAATAGGCAAATCCTATAAAGTTAAATTCGTAGATAACGGGAACAACGTTCAAAGTGGAAAACGTCATTGACCGTTTAACGAGGCTGGAATCGTCATTATTAGATGGGATCATTTATAACTACTCCTGGTTTCCTATTTACGGTTCTCGCATAATCCTGACCGTGAGCTTGCCAAGATAATTGCACATTTGAGAACGTACAGTTATACGTATACGCGCTTCTTATTACGCCGCTAATGATACGGGTGTAGGATCCTTCTATGTATATGTTTTAAGTATATATATGTGTGTACCCATGGTGTACGTGTGTTACATGTATATATGTATAAATGGCTAAAAATAAATGCTTACAAAGTCAACGAAAGATCTAGGATGAGTTAATCAATTTATTCTTACATTCTCACGCGAAAATTTCAATCTCTTTTAAAAAGGTAATAAAAAAAGAAAAATGTAATATTTTTATTATTATTATTATTATTATTATTA
>NW_014572708.1:0-1184 GCF_001313835.1 Polistes canadensis
TCAATTCATTTTCAACGTAACTCGATTGTAGTCAACATGACATTTAATCTGTTTTGTTCCTAGTAGCACATTTTAACCGACGCTAAAAATGTTGAAATATATTTAAAAAGAAATTTTTGCTACTTTCTGAATTATACCATAGTTCAAAACTATCAGATACATAAAGAATTGCTATTAAACAAAAGCTGTTAAACGTTTTCTTTCAAGTTTTTAAGCGTATAATAACAAATAAAAAATTTGGAGTTCAATAAAATTCAGCAAATACCATTTATAATTCAAAAACTGCAGTCCAAATAAAAGAAAAAAATCATTTTATTAAAACATTTTTTGGTTACTTAACGTGAATAATTCAATTATTTTTCAACAAAACACGATTGTAGTTACCCTGATATCCATTCTGTCTTGTTTCTAATAGCAAATTTTTACCTTCAAAAAAATAATTTAGTATATTTAAAAAGAAGTTTTTACTACTTTTTGAATTAAACCGTAGTTCAAGACTAACAGATACCTAAAGTAATGCTATATAAAAAAAAGCAGTAAAACGTTTTCTCTTAAGTTTTAAAGCTTATACTAACAAATAAAAAGTGTTACATTCAATAAAATCAATCAAATAACATTTATATTTCAACAACTGCAGTCCAAAAAAAGGAAAAAAATCATTTTGTTACAACATTTTTGGTTACTTAGCGTGAAGAATTAAATTTTTATTCAATGAAACTCGATTGTAGTCAACCTGACATATCTTGTGTCTTGTTTCTAATAGCACATTTTTACCTTCACAAAAAAGATTTATTATATTAAAAAAGAAAATTTTGCAACTTTTTGAATTAAATTGTAGTTTAAAACTATCAGATACATAAAGAAATGCTATTAAACAGAAGCTGTATACGTTTTCTTCCAAATTTTAAAGCGTATACTAACAAATAAAAAGGGTTACGTTCAATAAAATCCAGCAAATAACATTTATATTTCAAAAACTGCAGCCTAAAAAAAGGGAAAAAATCATTCTATTACAACTTTTTTAAGTTACACTACGTGAAGAATCCAATTCTTTTTCAACGAAACACGATTGTAGTAAACCTGACATCTATTCTTTCTTGTTTCTAATAGCACATTTTTACCTTTACAAAAAAGATTTAATGTATTTAAAAAGAAATTTTTGCTACTTTCTGAATTAAACCGTA
>NW_014572709.1:0-1135 GCF_001313835.1 Polistes canadensis
TAAACCTGACGTCCATTCTGTCTTGTTTCTTATAGCATATTTTTTCCATCACAAAAACAATTTAATATATTTAAAAAGAAATTTTTGCTACTTTCTGTATTAAACCGTAGTTTAAAACTATCAGACACATAAAGATGTACTATATAACAAAAGCTGTTAAACGTTTTCTTTTATATTTTAAAGCGTATACTAACAAATAAATAGTGTTACGTTCAATAATATCCATCAAATAACATTTATAATTCCACCACTGCAGTTCAAAAGAAGGAAAAAAATCATTTTATTACAACATTTTTTGGTTACCCAACGTGAAGAATTCAATTCTTTCTCAACGAAACATGATTGTAGTAAACCTGACGTCTATTCTGTCTTGTGTTTAATAGCACATTTAAACCGTCGCTAAAAATATATTAATATATTTAAAAAGAAGTTTGTGCTACTTTCTGAATGAAGCCGCTGTTCAAAACTATCAGATACATAAAGAAATGCTATACAACAAAACCTGTAAAACGTTTTCTTTTAAGTTATAAAGCGTATACTAACAAATAAATAGTGTTACGTACAATAATATGAAGCAAATAACATTTATAATTCCACAACTGCAGTTCAAAAGAAGGAAAAAAATCATTTTATTACAACATTTTTTGGTTACCCAACGTGAAGATTCAATTCTTTTTCAACGAAACACGATCGTAGTAAACCTGACGTCCAATCTGTCTTGTTTCGAATAGCACATTTTTACCTGCACAAAAACAGTTTAATATATTTAAAAAAAAATTTTTGCTACTTTCTGAATTAAACCGTAGTTCAAAACTATCTGATACATAAAGATGTACTATATAACAAAAGCTGTGAAACGTTTTCTTTTAAGTTTTAAAGCGTATACTAACAAAAAAAAAGTGTTACGTTCAATAATATCCAGACAATAACATTTATAATTCAACAACTGCAGTTCAAAAAAAGGAAAAACATCATCTTAGTACAACATTTTTTGTTTATTTAACGTGAAGAACTCAATTCTTTTTCAACGAAATTCGATTGTAGTAAACCTGACGTACATTCTGTCTTGTTTCTTCTAGCACATTTTTACCATTACAAAAAATATTTAATACTTTTAAAAAGAAATTTTTGCTAC
>NW_014572710.1:0-1124 GCF_001313835.1 Polistes canadensis
GTCAGGTAGACTTCATTTGAGTTTCGTTAAAAAAAATTGGATTCTTCACGTACAGTAAATAGAAAATGGTGTAATAAAAAGATTTTTTTCCTTTTTTTAAACAGCAGTTATTGAAATATAAATGTTTTTTGTTGGATTTTATTACACGTAACACTTTTTATTTGTTAGTATGCGCTTTAAAACTTGAAAGAAAACGTTTTACAGCTTTTTTTATATAGCATTTCTTTATTTATCTGCTATATTTTAAACTACGGTTTAATTTAGAAAGTAGCAAAAATTTCTTTTTAAATATAATTAATCTTTTTCGTGAAGGTAAAAATTTGCTATTAGAAAAACGACAGAGTGTATTTCAGGTTTATTACAATCGAGTTTCGTTGAAAAAGAATTCAGTTCTTCTTATAAAGTAACCAAAAAATGTAGTAATAAATAGATTTTTTTCCTTCCTTTAAACAGCAGTGGCAGAAATATGAATGTTATTTGCTTGATTTAATTAGAGTTAAACCTATTTTTTGTTAGTATACGCTTTGAAATTTAAAAGAAAACGTTTTACAGCTTTTTTTATATAGCATTTCCTTATGTATCTGCTAGTTTTGAACTACGGTTTAATTCAGAAAGTAGCAAAAATTTCTTTTTAAACATATCAGATCTTTTTTGTAAAGGTAAACAATATACATTAGAAACAAGACAGAATGGATGTAAGGTTAACTATAATTGAGTTTCGTTAAAAAATAATTGAGTTCTTCACGTCAAGAAACCAAAAAATGTTCTAATAAAGTGATTTTTTTCCATTCTTTGGACTGCAGTTGTGGAAATATAAATGTTATTTGCTGGATTTTATTGGACGCAACACTTTAAATTTGTTAGTTTACGCTTTAAAACTTAAAGGAAAACGTTTTACAGCTTTTGTTATATAGCATTTTTTTAGGTATCTGAAAGTTTTGAACTACGGCTAAATTCAGGAAGTAGCAAGAATATCTTTTGAATTATATTAAGTTTTTTTTGTGAAGGTAAAAATGGGATATTAGAATCAAGACAGAATGCACGTCACGTTTACTACAATCGAGTTTCGTGGAAAAAGAATTAAATTCTTCACGTAAAGTAACCAAAAAATTTTGTAATAAAAT
>NW_014572711.1:0-1180 GCF_001313835.1 Polistes canadensis
TGTGCTACTAGAAACAATTCAGAATGGATGTCAGGTTTATTACAGTCGATTTTCGTTGAAAATGATTTGAGTTCTTCACGTAAAGTAATCAAAAAATGTTGTAATTAAATGATTTCTTCCTCTTTTTAGACTGCAGTTGTTGAAATATAAATTTTATTTGCTGAATTTTATTGAACGTAACACTTTTCATTTGTAAGTATACGCTTTAAAACTTGAAAGAATACGTTTTACAGCTTTTTTTATATAGCATTACTTTAGGTATCTGCTAGTTTGGAACTACGGTTTAATTCAGAAAGTAGAAAAAATTTCTTTTAAAATATATAAAATCTTTTTTTTGAAGGTAAAAATGTGCTATTAGAAACAAGACATGATTGAAGTCAGGTTGACTACAATCGAGTTTCGTTGAAAATAAATTGAATTCTTCACGTTAAGTAAGCAAAAAATGTTGTAATAAAATAATTTTATTCCTTTCTTTAGACTGCAGTTGGGGAAATATAAATTTTATTTGATCGATTTTATTAAAAGTAAAACTTTTTATATGTAAGTATACGCTTTAAAACTTTAAAGAAAACGTTTTACAGCTTAAGTGATATAGCATTTCTTTATGTATCCAATAGTTTTGCACTACAATTTAATTCAGAAAGTAGAAAAAATTTCTTTTTAAATATATTTAAACATGTTTACCGACGGTTAAGTTGTGCTACTTGAAACAAAACAGATTAAATGTAAGGTTTAATACAATAGATTTTCATTAAAGAAGATTTAAGTTCTTAACGTAAAGTAACCGAAAAATTTTGTAATAGAATGATTTTTTCCTTTTTTTGGACTGCACTTGTTGAAATATAAATGTTATTTGCTAGATTTTGTTGAACGTAACACTTTTTATTTGTTAGGATACGCTTTAAAACTTGATAGAAAACTTTGGACAGCTTTTGTTATATAGCATCTTTTTATGTATTCATTAGATTTTAACTACGTTTTATTTAAAAAAGTAGCAAAAATTTCTTTTAAAATATAATAAATCTTTTTTGTGAACGTACAAATGTGCTATTAGAAACAAGACAGAATGGATGTCAGGTTGACTACAATCGAGATTCGTTGAAAAAGAATTAGATTCTTCACGTAAAGTCCCCTAAAAATGTTGTAATAGAATGATTTTTTCCCTTTTTTTGGACTGCAG
>NW_014572712.1:0-1132 GCF_001313835.1 Polistes canadensis
AGATACATAAAGAAATGCTCTATAACAAAAGCTGTAAAACGTTTTCTTTCTTGTTTTAAAGCGTATACTAACAAATAAAAAGGGTTACGTTCAACAAAATCCAGCAAATAATATTTATATTTCCACAACTTCAGGTCAAAAAGAAGAAAAAAATCATTTTATTACAACATTTTTTGGTAACTTTACGTGTAGAATTCAATTCTTTTTTAACGAAACTCGATTGTAGTAAACCTGACATTTTATATGTTTTATTTCTAGTAGCACATTTTTACCGTAGCTAAAAAGGTTTGAATATATTGAAAAAAAGAAATTTTTTCTACTTTCTGAATTAAACCGTAGTTTAAAACTATTAGATACATAAAGAAATTCTATATAACACAAGGTGTGCATTGTTCTCTTTCTTGTTTTAAAGCGTATATTAACAAATAAAAAGTGTTACGTTCAATAAAATCCAGCAAATAATATTTATATTTCTACAACTGCAGGTCATAAAGAAGAAAAAAAATCATTTAATTACAACATTTTTTGGTTAATTAACGTGGAGGATTCAATTTTTTTCAACGAAACTCGATTGTAGTAAACCTGACATTTAATCTGTTTTTTTTCTAGTAGCACATTTTAACCGTCGCTGAAAATGTTTCGATATGTTTAGAAAGAAATTTATGCTACATTCTGAACTAGACCGCAGTACAAAACTAGTAGATACATATAAAAATAGTATATTACAAAAGCTGTAAAACGTTTTCTTTCTTGTTTTAAAGCGTATACTAACGAATAAAAAGTGTTACGTTCAATAAAATCTTGCAAATAACATTTATTATTCAATAACTGCAGTTCAAAAAAAGGAAAAAAATCATTTTATTACAAAATTTTTTGGGTATTTAACGTGTAGAATTTAATTTGTTTTCCACGAAACTCGATTATAGTAAACCTGACATTTTATCTGTTGTATTTCTAGTAGCACATTTTAACCGTCGTTAAAAATGTTTAAATATATTTAGAACTAATTTTTTGCTACTTTTTGAATTAAACTGCAAATTAAAACTATCACATTCATAAAAAAATGCTATAAAACAAAAACTGTAAAACGTTTTTTTTCTTGTTTTAAAGCGTATACTAACAAATAAAAAGT
>NW_014572713.1:0-1197 GCF_001313835.1 Polistes canadensis
AACCGTTTCTCACCCATACGTGTAACACCTGGGCACACGCATAGATGAAAACGCAGAAAGTATGGGGGGAGAAACGGGAGATTAGTGTATTAAAAGCTGAAAATCCTGATCTAAAAAAACATAATTAACATACATAAATACATTAAAACATTGTAATAAAAAATCATCTAAACGGGCTAAGACTCTACAAGTCATTTGGATTTGACTTTTTAATTATACAAAAATAGATAAATTTAATTTTTTTTTAATATTTAAGAATTTTAAAAGAGAMAAMTAAATATATATAAAAAACCTCGGACGACTCCTTTCATTAAGTTGGCTGTTCTAATAAAAGAACTGGGCTTTTAGCCGCCACTTAACTGCTAGAATCTATCCGTCGCGAATGTGGTTTGTCTTCTTGCTCATTTATTTATAATATCGAAATATCGATACATCAGAATTAATCACGATTAGATAAACTACGTACGAAGCAATGCATGTAAGACATTTATTACATGCTTTTCTGGACGAAAACGAGTAAATTAACTCTCGATTTCACCACTACTAACCACGAACAAAACACGTAATAAAAAAGAAAGTGCATTATTTAATTGCATTATTATTTAAATGAATTTAACACCGGTGAGACAAGAAAACCTATCCTGAACTAATATCATAAAACATACAATACAATATACAATACAATATAAAAATTTCAAAGGAATTACTCATGTGCTCGTCACGAATTTATTGGAATAATTACAACCAGTAACTCGTGCCGATTAGGACCTTTCATCCTCGACATGATTGAGCACCGGAGGGACTTTAAATTTTTTGACTCACTCCTTAAGAAGTTCTACGATGGCTCCAAAACACTCTTATTTCGCAGCAAGTATTGCAGTCTGACGATCGAAGAGTTCCTCGATTTGGTATTGAAGAAGATCCACCGAAGATCCATCGAGGATCCATCGATGATCCATCGAAGAATTCATCCCACATAAAAGTCCGTTGTCATATCTGTAAAATAAAATAGAACATAACGATAAGTTATTTGCAATACAATCCAAAATCATATAAAATAAAATCGAATAAAATGTAAATAAAAAAGGATACTTACAATGCATTCCAATGGGATGAAACTCAATTGCACCATGGCGATGCACCTCGCGTGAATCTAATGACGCGGTATAAACGAAAATAAGAAACTATAGATGAGTT
>NW_014572714.1:0-1221 GCF_001313835.1 Polistes canadensis
TGAAAAGTCCCTTATTTAAAATACAATTAATTTTATTATAACAAAATGTGAGAATAAAAATCGTTCGTTATTATATTATATAAAAGAACACACTCGTTTATAAATAATATCAATTGTTTTTTTTTTCTTTCTTTCTTTCTTTTTTTCACAACATTTTATATTAATATTTATTTATCCTTCCCTCGTCGATATATACAATTTTCTTCCCCAATTTTCTTCAGGTAATCGGCAGATTATTATCCTTTGTTGCTCGTGTTTCACGGTGAGAAGAGGTCCTCTTCCAAATGTGTGTTTTTACAGGGGGGGTGGTTACAATAATTTATAAATTTCATTAATAACAAAAAAACACGCGGGGACAATAATTTTCATTCGAGGTGTACCTGAAATTCATGATTACTCGTTCAATTTTTTTAGTTTTTGCGATTATTAAAACGTATGCGACAATTCATTAGCTTTCTCTCTCTTTCTCTCTCTTTCTCTCTATCGATTAATATAAATGATATTATAATTATTATGTATATATATATATTATATTAATTAATCAACGAATTTTCTATAAACGTATTTGCTCAGCAATATATTATTTTAATAATAATAATAATAATAATAATAATATTGAAACGAGGAGTGGTTCGAGGCTGACGGAAATGATATTAGATCAAACGTTAAGGTATAATGAGTACTTGTAAAAAAAATCATCCAATTTAGACCTTAAACCACCCTTCAACAACAATGCATATATAATAAAACAATATTCGATAATTAAATTATTCATTATCGTTGGATTATTTCGTTCGTATCGTTTATCGTTGTAAAATCATGTATTTTATAATATGTAAAATTGAGAAAAAAAAAAAAAAAGAAAACAACAAAAAGATACGTAGTATAATTTCGCATATCCTCTGTACGTTTTAATTTGTCTAAATTATTTCAAATTTAATTTATTATAAATAATGTCACAGGAATGTGCGAATTATTTCAATGTTGTAGGTTGGAGAAATGAATTATTGTTGTTGTTGTTATTCATGGTAGATGAAAAAAAGAAAAGTAGGCGTGTCGGTTAACACACAATTATGTTTAATCAAAAAATTAGTATGAAATACATTAAATGCACATGTGATTAATTCTTCATTATTTTTTTTTTTTTTTGTTTCTTCTTGTATCATCATCATTCCATATTATCTACACTATAATTAAAGATTGTATATGTAATAATAATAA
>NW_014572715.1:0-1184 GCF_001313835.1 Polistes canadensis
CGTATACTAACAAATAAAAAGTGTAACGTTCAATAAAATCCAGCAAATACTATTTATATTTCAAAAACTGCAGTCCAAAAAAAGGAAAAAAAGCATTTGATTATAACATTTTTTGGTTTCTTAACGTGAAGAATTTAATTCTTTTTCAACGAAACTCGATTGCAGCAATCCTGACATTTAATCTGTTTTGTTTCTAATAGCATATTTTAACCGTTGCTAAAAATGTTAAAATATATTTAGAAATAAATTTCGCTAGTTGTTAAATTAAATCGTAGTAAAAAACTATAAAATTTCTAAAAATTGCAATATAATAATTCTATAAAAAATTTTCTTTTAAGTTTTAAAGCGCATACTAATAAGTATAAAGTTGTATGTCCAATAAAATCTAGCAAATATCATTTACTTTTTAACTACTGCCGTCAAAAAAAGAAAAAAAATCATTGTATTACAACTTTTTTTTGTTATTTTACGTGTAAAATGAGATTTGGTTTTCGACAAAATCCGATTGTAGTCAAACAAACATCTCTTCTGTTTAGTTTCTAATAGCAAATAATTACTTTAACTAAAAAAATTTATTATTTTTAAAAACGAATTTTATTCACATTTTAAATTATACTGTAGTAAAAAAATATAACAAATTTAAAAAAGTGATATTTTACAGAAGCTATGAAACGTTTTTTGTCCAGCATTGAAGAGTATACTTACAAATAAAAAGTGTTACGTTCAATAAAATCCAGCAAAAAACATTCATATGTCAACAACTGTAGTCCTAAAAAAGGGAAAAAATCATTTTATAACAACACATTAAGGTTACTTTTCGTGAAGAATTTTATTCTTTTTCCACGAAACTCGATTGTAGAAAACGTGACATTTATTCTGTTTTGTTTCCACTAGCAAATTTTTACCGTCTCGTAAAATGTTTTTATATGTTTAGAATAAAATTTTGGCTAGTTTCTAAATTAAATCGTAGGTAAAAACTTTAAAATTTCTATAAAAGTGCTTTATAACAAAAGCTATTAATTGTTCAAATAAGTTTCCGCCGTTTTTTATTAAAAATTAAGTATTTATTCTAGAAGAATGGTAATTTTAAGTTTATCTAAAGTACTGTCCATCACTTGCAATGACTTTTTCCCATCTTTCTGGCAACATTCGGATCCCACGTCGGAAGAACTCCTTGTCTTTTG
>NW_014572716.1:0-1129 GCF_001313835.1 Polistes canadensis
TAGTTCAAAACTATCAGATTCATAAAGAAATGCTATAAAACAAAAGCATAAAAACATTTTTTTTCGAGTTTTTAAGCGTATACTAATAAGTAAAAAGTGTTACGTTCAATAAAATCCAGCAATTAAAATTTTTCATTCAACAACTGCAATTCAAAAAAAGGAAAGAAATCATTTTATTACAACATTTTTTGGTTACTTAACGTGAAGAATTCAATTTTTTTTTCAACGAAACTCGATTGTAGTAAACTTGACATTTAATCTGTTTTGTTTCTAGTAGCACATTTTAACTGTCGCTAAAAATGTTTAAATTTATTAAAGAAAGAAATTTTTGCTACTTTTTGAATTAATCCGTAGTTCAAAACTATCAGATACATAAAGAAATGGTATAAAGCAAAAGCTATAAAACATTTTCTTTCAAGTTTACAAGCGTAAACTAATAAGTAAAAAGTGTTTTGTTTAATAAAATACATAAAATAACATTTATAATTTAACAACTGCAGTCCAAAAAAAGGAAAAAAATCATTTTATTACAACATTTTTTGGTTCCTTAACGTAAAGGATTCAATTCCTTTTCAACGAAACTCGATTGCAGTAAAGCTTACATCAATTTTGTCTTGTTTTAAATAGCACATTTTTATCTTAACAAAAAAGATTTAATATATTTAAAAAGGAATTTTGGCTACTTTTTGAACTATACCGCAGTTCAGAACTAGCAGATACATAAAGAAATGCTATATAAAAAAAGCTGTAAAACGTTTTCTTTCAAGTTTTAAAGCGTATACTAACTAATAAAAAGTGTTACGTTCAATAAAATCCAGCAAATAACATTTATATTCTAAAAACAGCAGTGTAAAAAAAGGAAAAAAATCATTATATTTCAACATTTTTTGGTTACTTCACCTGAAAAACTCAATTCATTTTCAACGAAACTAGATTGTAGTAAACCTGACATCCATTCTAACTTTTTTCTTATTGCACATTTTTACCTTTAAAAAAAAGATTTAATGTATCTAAAAACTTAATTTTGCTACTTTCTGAATTATACCGTATTTGAAAACTATCAGATACATAAAGAAATAGTATATAATAAAAGCTGTAAAAAGTTTTCTTTGAAGTTTTAAAGCGTATA
>NW_014572717.1:0-1128 GCF_001313835.1 Polistes canadensis
TCGATTGTAGTAAACCTGATGTCCATTCTGTCTTGTTTCTCTTAGCACATTTTTGCCTTCACAAAAAAGGTTTAATATATTTAAAAAGAAAATTTTGCTACTTTTAGAGTTAAACCGTTGTTCAAAACTATTAGATACATAAAGAAATGCTATATAACAAAAGCTGTACAAAGATTTTTTTACAAGTTTTTAAGCGAAGACTAAAAAATTAAAAGTGTTACGTTCAATAAAATCCAGCAAATAACATTTATAATTCAACAACTGCAGTTCAAAAAAAGAAAAAAAATCATGATATTACAACATTTTTTGCTCACTATGCGTGAAGAACTCAATTCTTTTTCAACGAAAATTGATTGTAGTAGACCTTATGTCCATTCTGTCTTGTTTCTTTTAGCACATTTTTACCTTCACAAAAAAGTTTAATTATATTTAAAAAGAATTTTTTGCTATTTTCTGAATTAAACCGTAGTTAAAAACTATCAAATACATAAAGAAATGCTATATAACAAAAGCTTTAAAACGTTTTCTTTTAAGTTTTTAAGCGTATACTAACAAATAAACAGTGTTACGTTCAATAAAATCTAGCAAATAACATTTACAATTCAACAACTGCAGTTCAAAAACAGAAAAAAAATCATATTACTACAACCTTTTTTTTGTTACTGTACGTGAAGAACTTAATTCTTTTTCAACGAAACTCAATTGTAATAAACCTGACATACATTCTGTTTTGTGACTAGTAGCACATTTTAACTGTCGCTAAAAATACATAAATATATTTAAACAGAAATGTTTGCTACTTTCTGAATAAAGCCGCTATTCAAAACTATCAGATACCTAAAGAAATGCTATTTAACAAAAGCTGTAAAACGTTTTATTTTAAGTTTTAAAGCGTATACTAACAAATAAAATGTGTTACATTCAATAAAATCCAGCAAATAATATATATAATTCAACAACTGCAGTTCAAAGAAAGGAAAAAAATCATCGTACTACAACATTTTTTGGTTAAATAACATGAAGAACTCAATTCGTCTTCAACGAAATCTATTGTAATAAACCTGACGTCCATTCTGTCTTGCTTCTAATAGCACATTTTTACCTTCACAAAACCAATTTAATATATTT
>NW_014572718.1:0-1226 GCF_001313835.1 Polistes canadensis
TCATATATATATATACGAACACGCGTACAGAGACACACACACATACACTCAACTGGATCATACATAAAATGTTCCTATGTATATATGTTGTATATATTGTACAGAATGAATCGTAAATATACAAATTCACAGGGAATGATAACATCGAGTTAGATTTTAAAAAACAGTGGACAAAAAGAATTGGAAATAGAAATAGAAATAGAAATGAAAAGAGAGAGGAAGAAAGAGAGAGAGAGAGAGAGAGAGAGAGAAACGTAAATATATCAAGCTAGACGATATAACGATTTATTTTGTTTCATTAAAACGTATAGATTTAAAGTCATTCGTAATTCAAATTCGTACATAGTGTGTTTGATACATATGTGATTTCGTATCGACCTTTTAAAGGATAGAACATGAAAATATCGAAAATTTAAACGATGTATTTACTCAACGATAGATCTTAGTTGATAACTGGCATAATTTTACGAAGGTAAAGTAAAAGAGATTTTTGAAAAAGGAAATACGTTTCTCCTCATCTCTTCTCATTTCTTGTTTCTCGTTCTCCCTTTATTTTTTCTTTTTCTTTTTCTCTTTCTCTATCCCTTTTGTGATTGTAAACGACACTAAGGCTGAAATAACAGTGCTCGCGGAAACTATAGTTTATACGTTATTGTCGAATCAGCCCAGCATAACAAAGGTATGACCAACCACCAGTATCAGCTCTCAGCTTTCATTATCGGCCAACATAGATCATAGCTCGTGTGCAGGTAACTCCGTGACGTCACACATCCGTTCATACTTCATCGTTGGAGAATGTCACACCGTACGACGAGCATTCATACGTAATTCGAGGTACAATATTTCTTTTTTTTTTTTTGGAAGTGAAACTTCTTTAAAATCCCGATAAAACGGGAAATGGGGAAACGACATTAAAAAGAGACAAATATGTAACTATGTAACACT
Organism: Polistes canadensis; assembly: GCF_001313835.1. NCBI lineage: Eukaryota > Metazoa > Arthropoda > Insecta > Hymenoptera > Vespidae > Polistes > Polistes canadensis. Next base: position 946 of record NW_014572718.1, read on the forward strand.
ACACGACGTCACAGATCTATTCGGAAATTCATTAATCGGATAATGTATCATATTGTACAGGTTTCTATACGCAATACGTGATAATTGTATCTTTAATTATTACTTTTTTATTTTCTAGTATAATAGTTTTATTACTTTTTTTTATACTTTAGTAATTATGAATGAAAATCACTCTAGGTGTCGTTATTCGTGCGTATTATTTTTTATAAAATTTATTTTTATATCGACGCATTAAATATTATTATAACATATTAATTCATCATATTTCATATATATATATA
>NW_014572719.1:0-1110 GCF_001313835.1 Polistes canadensis
TTCTGAATTAAACCGTAGTTTAAACTATTAGATACATACAGAAATGCTATATAACAAAAGCTGTACAGCGTTTTCTTTCAAGTTTTAAAGCGAATACTAACAAATAAAAAGTGTAACGTTCGATAAAATTCAGCAAATTACATTTATAATTTACCAACTGCAGTTTAAAAAAAGGAAAAAAATCATTTTATTACAAAATTTTTTGGTTACTTAACGTGAAGAACTCAATTATTTTTCAACTAAACCCGACTGTAGTAAACCTGACGTGCATTCTGTCTTGTTTCTAATAACACATTTTTACCTTCACAAAAAAGATTTAATATATTGAAAAAGAAATTTTTGCTACTTTCTGAATTGAACCGTAGTATAACACTATTAGATAAATAAAGAAATGCTATATAACAGAATCTGTGCAACGAATTCTTTCAAGTTTTAAAGCGTATACTAACAAATAAAAAGTGTTACGTTCAAAAAAATCCAGCTAATAAAATTTATAGTTCGACAAATGCAGTTCAAAAAAAGGAAAAAAATCATTTTGTTACAACATTTTTTGGTTACTTTACGTGAAGAACTCAATTCGTCCTCAACGAAAATCGATTGTAATAAACCTGACATCTATTCTGTTTTGTTTCTAGTAGCAATTTTTATTTGTCGCTAAAAATGTTAAAATATATTTAGTAAGAAATTTTTGCTTCTTTCTGAATTAAACCGTAGTTCAAAACTAGCAATTACATAAAGAAATACTGTATAAAAAAAGCTGTAAAACGTTTTCTTTCAAGTTTTAAAGCGCATACTAACAATTTAAAAGTGTTACGTTTAATAAAATCTAGCAAATAACATTTATATTTCAATAACTGCAGTCCAAAAGAAGAAAAAAAATCATGTTATTACAACATTTTTTGGTTACTGTACGTAAGAATCCCAAAACTTTTTCAACGAAACTCGATTGTAGTAAACCTGACGTCTATTCTGTCTTGTTTTTAATAGCACATTTTTTCCTTTATAAAAAAGATTAAATATAATTAATAAGAAATTTTTGCTACTATCTGAATTAAACCGTAGATCAAAACTATTGGATACATAAAGAAATGCTACATAACAAAAGCTGTA
>NW_014572720.1:0-1168 GCF_001313835.1 Polistes canadensis
TCTCTCTCTCTCTCTCCCTGTGTTCCATTGCAATAAGTGATATAAAAAGAAATAGAAAGACAATAGATTTCGCTCGTTACGTAACCAGTATGTATCTAGTATGGGATAGAAAAGAAAAGAGATAGAAACAAAATAAACATAGTACTGGTACGTAGTGCCGTACAAACAAACGTCGGAGATATTCTTTTTCAAGCTCGATCGAGGATCTCTCTTCTCCTTCTTTCTATACTCTACCATCCACTACCATGAATAAAAAAAGAAAGAAAAAGATAGGAATTTTATTTTCTTCTTTCTTTCATTCCCAGGAAACCATTATTTCGTCGAGGCGAGCTGAAAAATTATTTCCTCCGTTGCAACCTTCGATCGTTGTGATAAGTCGACCGTTATCCAGCCGATCTCATCATCGGATCGCTCCTACCGCGATGGAAACTTCGTATTCGGGGGAAAAGAGATAGAAAAAGAAAAAAAAAAGGAAAAAGATAGAGAAAGTAAAAGGGCTTGAAATAGGACGTTGGCGTAAAGGATCGGACGAAGGAAGAGTCGTCTAGAGTGGAAAGTTGCATGTGCAGCGGAACGTAATCCTCTCGATGTTTCGAAATTCAAATGACTTCTTCGTTTCTTCCCTTCCTTCTTCCTTCTAGTCTATCCGAGAAGAACGTCGCGACGTTGTCGTCGTCGTTGTCGTCGTCCTGTCGTCAAACTTGTTGTCGTAGAAAAGGACAACTAGAAGGACTATCATTCCTTTTACACGGATGGATAGACGAACGAAAATGCTCGTCTGAATTACCACTTGCTCGTTCGATTCTGATTTTACGATTTCCCCCGATAGAAAAATACACTCCTGTTCAGACAATCGTATCGCCATTTTCGTCTTAACATTCGTATACGTTATATCTGTTGATTTTATTTTTTGATTAAGGGATTTTGAAATGTTGAAAATATATGAATTATTATAATATAGGATCTACATAAACTTTGTTGTTAAATTACATCCGTTCATGGGCCGATACGATGAACTCCATTTTTAGTACTATTTTAGTACCAAGTACTTGATAGATGCTTCACTTTTTAATTAAAAATATTTCTGAATAAAAAAAATATACACGCTTAGATGAAAATTTCTTTTTTTATGATATATATATATATATATATATATATATATATATAT
>NW_014572721.1:0-1126 GCF_001313835.1 Polistes canadensis
ATTTATAATTCAACAACTGCAGTTCAAAAAGAGGAAAATAATCATTTCATTACAACATTTTCTGGTTACTTTACGTTAAGAACTCAATTCTTTTTAAACGAAAATTGATTGTAATAAACCTTACATCCATTCTGTTTTGTTTCCAGTAGAACATTTTAACCGTCGATAAAGAGGCTTAAATATATTCAATAAAGAAATTTTTACTACTTTCTGAATTAAACCGTAGTTAAAAACTATCAGATACATAAAGAAATGCTATAAAAAAATAGCTGTAAAACGATTTCTTTCAAGTTTTAAAGCGAATACTAGCCAATAAAAAGTGTTACGATCAATAAAATTCAGCAAATAAAATTTATAATTCAAAAACTGCAGTTTAAAAAGAGGAAAAAAATCATTTTAATACAACATTTTCTGGTTACTTTACGTGATGAACTCAATTTCTTTTCAACGAAAATTGATTGTAATAAACCAGACATCCATTCAGTTTTGTTTCTAGTAGCACATTTCAACCGTCGATAAAGATGTTTAAATATATTTATTACAGAAATTTTTACTACTTCCTCAATTAAACCGTAGTTAAAAACTATCAGATACATAAAGTAATGCTATAATAAAAAAGCTGTAAAAAGTTTTCCTTTATGTTTAAAAGCGTATACTAACAAATAAAAAGTGGAACGTTTAATAAAATCTAGCAAATAACATTTATAATTCAACAACTACTGTTCAAAAAGAGGAAAAAAATCCTTTCAATACAACATTTATTGGTTACTTTACGTGAAGAACTCAATTCTTTTTCAACGAAGATCGATTGTAATAAACCAGACATACATTCTGTTTTTTTTCTGGTAGCACATTTTAACCGTCGCTAAAAATGTTTAAATGTATCTTATACTGCAATTTTTACTACTTTCTGAATTAAACCGTAATTTAAAACTATCAGAGACATAAAGAAATGCTATATAACAAAAGCTGTAAAACGTTTTTTTTCAAGTTTTAAACCGAATGCTAACAAATAAAAAGTGTTACTTTTAATGAAATCCAGAAAATAAAATTTGTAATTCAACAACTGCAGTTCAAAAAGCAGAAAAAAATCATTTTATTACAACATTTTCTGGTTACTTTACGT
>NW_014572722.1:0-1110 GCF_001313835.1 Polistes canadensis
TTTCAACAAAACTCGATTGTAGCAAACCTGACATTTAATCTGTTTTGTTTCTAGTAGTAGATTTTAACTGTCGCAAAAAATGTTTAAATATATTTAGAAAGAAAGTTTTGCGACTTTCTGAAATCAACCGTAGTTTAAAACTATCAGATAGATAAAGAAATGCTTTATAACAAAAGCTGTAAAACGTTTTCCTTTAAATTTTAAAGCGTATACTAACAAACAAAAAGTGTTACGTTCAATAAAATCTTGCAAATAAAATTTATATTTCAACAACTGCAGTCCACATAAAGGGAAAAAATCATTCTATTACCACATTTTTAAGTTACTTTACGTGAAGAATCCAAATTTTTCAACAAACTTTGATTGTAGAAAACCTAATTTTTAATCCTTTTTGTTTCCAGTAGCACATATTAACTGTCGCTAAAAATGTTTAAAAATATTTTAAATGAAATTTTTGCTACTTTCTGAATTAAACTGTCGTTAAAAACTACTAGATATTTAGAGAAATGCTATATACCAAAAGCTGTACAACGTTTTCTTTCAAGTTTTAAAGCGTATACTGTCAAACAGAAAGTTTTACGTTCCATAAAATACAGCAAATACCATTTATATTTCAACAACTGCAGTCCAAAAAAAAGGAAAAAATCATTTTATTACAACGTTTTTAAGGTACTTAACGTGAAGAATCCAATTCTTTTTTAACGAAACTCGAATGTAGTTGACCTGATATTTAATCTGTTTCGTTTCTAGTAGCACATCTTAACCGTCGCTAAAAATGTTTAAATATATTTAGAAAGAAATTTTTGTTACCTTCTGAATTAAACCGTATTTCAAATCTATTACATTCATAAAGAAATGGTAAATAACAAAAGCTGTAAAACGTTTTCTTTCAAGGCTTAAAGAGGATACTAACAAATAAAAAGTGTTACGTTCAATAAAATCCAGCAAAAAACATTTATAATTCAACAACTGCGGTTAAAAAAAAGAAAAAAATCATTCTATTACAAAAATTTTGGTTACTTAACGTGAAGAATTCGATTCTTTTCAACAAAACTCGATTGTAGTAAACCTGACATTTAATCTGTTTTGTTTCTAGTAGTAGATTTTAAC
>NW_014572723.1:0-1228 GCF_001313835.1 Polistes canadensis
AAGATTTGCAATAAGCAATTCATGCAGTCAGCTTTATATAGACTTCATATTCGTGAACATTACAAGGTAAGTTTTTCTTTTTTTTTTTTTTTTTTTTTATTTATATAAGAATGATTTTTATATATATATAATAGAATCATAATGTTATCTTATTTTGTATGATTTTTGCGTACAGCTACGGACGAAGATCGTCAAACAGACGAAAAAAGGAACGAAACATAAGATTATGTATAAGTGTACGATATGCTTGAAATCGTTTCAAAAACCTAGTCAACTAATGCGTCATATTAGAGTTCATACGGGAGAGAAGCCTTTTAAAGTAAGCACACTTTTTTCTCTGTTCGGAGAATTTTTCTTTTTCTTATTGTTAACCAAACGATGCACAAATATTTATTAACATTATGTTTTTTTTTTTTTTATATTTACAGTGTAACATCTGTAGTAGAGCATTTACTCAAAAAGGTTCTTTACGAATTCATATGTGGCAACATGATGGTATCAGACCTCATACATGTACTCTTTGCAATGCAAGATTTAGTCAAAAAGGTAGATTATAATTAACGTAATGTATGTATTAATTTAATCTAATAAGTAATTTGAAATATTAAAAGATATATTTTTTATCGCGTGCTGTTTTAATAATTTTTTTTTTTTTTATTTATTCTAAAATGTATATCTAATTTATTTTATAAATATATTTTCAGGAAACCTAAATGCCCATATTTTAAGGGTACACAGTGCTACTGAAGGAGAATCTATATATGGATGTACTTATTGTCCTTGTATTTTTAAAAAACTTGGCAGTCTTAATGGTCATATGAAAAGAATGCATTCGAATGTGACAGAAGTAGTTAAAAAAAAATTATAATTAATTAAAATATTTGATATATATATATATATTATTTTTTGAATCAAATGGAAAATGTTTAATATTTTCTTTAGGAGACAACATCAAAATGCGAAAGTTCTACGGAGGCTGATATGCGAGCTACAGTTGATAGTGTCATATCACAACTAGCATCCTTGGAATCTGGCATTACTAATGTAGAAAATTCTACTCAATCTGTAGCTACGACTGAAAATAGAAGTGATATTTTACAGGAAGCATTAAATAATAGTGGATTGCCTAGTAAAGAAAAAGATCCCACTAATGGTATTATATAATGTATAATCTTGTCGATGTGTGCAAATTTTAATAATATATTTTAATTTTCATTTTTTTTTTTTT
>NW_014572724.1:0-1112 GCF_001313835.1 Polistes canadensis
TATTATTGATTTCATATTGGTAAAATATAATTTTTTTTAGTAGAAAATGTTAAAATATTAGCAAAATAAGCGTCATTTAACAAAAATATTAGTTTACTTCTTTAATATAAAGAAAACTGCTGCTGAGGAGCATCAATTGCTCGTAGAGACATATGGTGAGACTGCTTTGTGTGAGAGAACGTGTCGTAAGTGGTTTAAAAAGTTAAAACAACCGTGATTTCGACGTAGAAGACAAAGATCGCAGTGGAAGGCCAAAAATTTACGAGGATGCAGGATTGGAGGAAATATTTAAGAAAGATTCTTCTCAAACACAAAAAGAACTTTCTGTAACATTAGAAGCCACTCAGCAAAAAGTCTCAAAGCGTTTAAAATCATTAGATATGATTAATAATCAAAGAAATTGGGTTCCGTACGAATTAAAGCCGAGAGATATTGAACGCCGATTATGCTTAAGTGAAATACTGCTTGCTAGATATAAAAAAAGGGTTTTTTACATCGTTTCATCACTGGTGACGAAAAATGGATACATTATAATAATCTCAAAAGATGAAAATCATTAGGATTTCCAAGCAATGCGTCAACATCAACAGCAAAACAGAATATTCACGGAAAAATCTCATTCAGTGTATTTGGTGGGATCAGCTTAGTGTAGTGTATTATGAGTGGCTTAATCCGAGCGAAACAATCACTGAAGCCTTCTATTGAAAACAAATAAAGAGATTTAGCCGAACTCTGAACAAAAAACGCCCTTAATACTATTTTAGACACGAAAAAACTATTCTCCTGCATGACAATGGTTGTTCAAATGTATCAACTCCCGTGAAAATGTATTTAGAAATACTTGATTGGAAAGTGTTACCCTACCCGCTGTATTCACTAAACATTGCAACATCCGATTATTACCTATTTCGGCTCATGGCACATGCTCTGTCGGAGCAGCGGTTCAAATCATATGAAGATACTAAAAATTGGGTTGATTCCGTTGATAGCCTGAAAAGACAAGGAGTTCTTCCGACGTGGGATCCGAATGTGGCCTGAGAGATAGGAAAAAGACAATGCAAGTGAGGGACAGTATTTTAAATAACCTTGAAATTACCATTCTTCTGGAATAA
>NW_014572725.1:0-1107 GCF_001313835.1 Polistes canadensis
ACAACTTCTTTTATATAGCATTTCGTTATGTATCTGATAGTTTTGAACTACGGATTAATTGAGACAGTAGCAAAAATTTCTTTTTAAATATATTTAAACATTTTTAGCGTCGGTTAAAATTTGCTACTAATAACAAAAGAGAATGGATTTAAAGTTCATTACAATCGATTTTCGTTGAAAAAGAATTAAGTTAATCACGTAAAGTAACAAAAAAAATGTTAGAATAAAATGATTTTTTTTCTTTATTTGGACTGCAGTTGTTTAATTATAAATATTATTTGCCTGATTTCATTGAACGTAACACGTTTATTTGTTAGTATACGCTTTAAAACCTGAAAGAAAATGTTTTACGGCTTTTGTTTTATAGCATTTCTTTACGTATTTTATAGTTTTGAGCTACAGTTTATTATAAAAAGAAGCAAAAATTTCTTCCTAAATATATTTAAACAGTTTTAGCGACGGTTAAAAATTGCTACTAGAAACGAAACAGAATTGATGTCATGTTTATTACAGTCAATTATCGTTAAACAATAATAGAGTTTTTCACGTACAGTAACCAAAAAATGTTTTAATAAAGTGATTTTTTTTCTTTGTTTGGACTGCTGTTGTTGAAATAAAAATGTCATTTGCTTGATATTAATGAACGTCATACATTTTTTTGTTAGTATACGCTTCAAAACTTGAAAGAAAACGTTTTACAGCTTTTGTTTTATAGCATTTCTTTATGTATTTAATAGTTTTAATCTACGGTTTTATTCAGAAAGTAGCCAAAATTTCTTTCTAAATAAATTTCAACATTTTTAGCGACGGTCAGAATGTGCTACTACAAACAAAACAGATTAAATGTCAGGGTTACTACAATCGAGTTTCGTTGAAAAAGAATTGAATGCTTCACGTTAAGTAACTAAAAAATGTTGTAATAAAATGATTTATTTCCTTTTTTTGGACTGTAGTTGTAGAATAATAAATGTTATTTGCTAAATTTTATAGAACGTAACCATTTTTTTTGTTAGTATTCGCTTTAAAACTTGAAAGAAAACGTTTTACAGCTTTTTTTATATAGCATTTTTCTATGTATCTGCTAGTTTTGAACTACGGTTTAATTCA
>NW_014572726.1:0-1203 GCF_001313835.1 Polistes canadensis
AGCAAAAATTTCTTTTTAAATATATTAAATCTTTTTTGTGAAGGTAAAAATGTGCTATTAGAAACAAGACAGAATAGATGTCAGGTTTACTACAAATCGAGTTTCGCTGAAAAAAAATGGAATTCTTCACGTTAAGTAAAAAAAAAATGTTGTAATTAAATTAATTTTTTCATTTTTTTAGACTGCAGTTGTGGAAATATAAATTTTATTTGCTGAATTTTACTGAACGTAACACTATTTATTTGTTAGTATACGCTTAAAAACTTACAAGAAAACATTTTACAGCTTTTGTTATATAGCATTTCTTTGTGTATCTAATAGTTTGGAACAACCGTTTAATTTAGAAAGTAGCAAAAATTTTATTCTAAGTATATTGCAACATTTTTAGCTACGGTTAAAATGTGCTACTAGAAACAAGACAGAATGGATGTCAGGTTTACTAAAAATCGAGTTTCGTTGAGAAAAAATTGAATTCTTTACGTTAAGTAACAAAAAAATGTTGTAATAAAATGATTTCTTCCTTTTTTTTAGACTGCAGTTGTTGAAATTTAAATTTTATTTGCCTCATTTTATTCAAAGTAACACTATTTATTTGTTAGTATACCCTTTAAAACTTAAAAAGAAAACGTTTTACAGCTTTTTTTATATAGCATTTCTTAATGTATCTAATAGCTTTGAACTACGGCTTAATTAAGAAAGTAGCCAAAATTTCATTCTGAGTATATTAAAACATTTTTAGCGACGTGTAGAATGTGCTACTAGAAACAATACAGAATAAATGTCAGGTTTACTACAATTGAGTTTCGTTGAAAATAATTGAATTCTTCACGTTAAGTAAACCAAAAATGTTGTAATTAAATGAATTTTTTTCTTTTTTTAGACTGCAATTGTTGAAATATAAATTTTATTAACTGAATTTTACTGAAAGTAACACTATTTATTTGTTAACCTACGCTTTAAAACTTAAAAGAAAACGTTTTACAGCTTTTGTTATATAGCATTTCTTTGTGTATCTAATAGTTTTAAACTACAGTTTAATTTAGAAAGTAGCAAAAATTTCATTCTAAGTATATTAAAAAATTTTTAGCGACGGTTAAAATGTGCTACTAGAAACAAAACAGATTAAATGTCAGGTTTACCACAATCGAGTTTCGTTGAAAATGAATTGAATTCTTCACGTTAGGTAACCAACAAATGTTGTAA
>NW_014572727.1:0-1179 GCF_001313835.1 Polistes canadensis
TTATGCCTAATAAATTCTAGCAAATATCATTTACTTTTAAACTACTGCAGTCAAAAAAAGAGAAAAAATAATTTTATTACAATTTATTTTGCTTACTTTACGTTTAGAATTCTGTACACTTTCGATGAAAACTCAATTGTAGTAAACTTGACTTTTAATCTGTTTTTTTTCTAGTAGCACATTTTAACCGTCGCTAAAAACGTTTAAATATATGTAGAAAAAAAAATTTGCTAGTTTCTAAATAAAATCTTAGGTAAAAACTATTAAATTTTGTAATAAAGTGATATATAAAAAATTCTATAAAACATTTTCTTTCAGGTTTTAAAGCGTATAATAATAAGTAGAAAGTGTTATGTGCAATAAATTCTAGCAAATATCACTTACTTTTATCGAGCAGTCGAAGAAAAAGAAAAAATCATTATATCACATCTATTTGTGTTACTTTACGTGTAAAATTAAATTTGTTTCTCGACAAAATCCGTTTGTAGTCAACCAAACATCTATTCTGTTTAGGTTCTAATAGCACATATTTACCTTCTCTAAAAAAATTTAATATATCTAACAACAAATTTTTTCTACATTATGGATTATACTGTAGTTAAAAAATATAACAAATTTTAAAAAGTGATATTTCGCAGAAGCTATGAAACGTTTTCTATCCAGCTTTAAAGCGTATACTTACAAATAAAATGTGTTACGTTCAATAAAATCTAGCAAATAACATTTATATTTTAATAATTGCAATCCAAATAAGGAAAAAAATTATTTTATTACAAAATTTTATGGTTACTTAACGTGAAGAATTCAATTTTTTTTTAACAAAACTCGATTGTAGTAAACCTGACATTTACTTTGTTTTGTTTCTAGTAGCACATTTATACGTCGCTAAAAATGTTTAAATATATATGATAAAATTTTTGCTGTTTTCTGGATAAAACTGTAGTTCAAAACTATCAGATATCTAAAGAAATGCTATATAACAAAAGCTATAAAACATTTTCTTTCAAGTTTTTAAGCGTATACTAATAAGTAAAAAGTTTTAGTTCTTATAAAATCCAGCCAATAACATTTATATTTTACCAAATGCAGTCCCTAAAAAGGAAAAAAAATATTTTATTACAACATTTTTTGGTTACCTAACGTGAAGGATTTAATTCCTTTTAACGAAACTCGATTGTA
>NW_014572728.1:0-1223 GCF_001313835.1 Polistes canadensis
GGGGGGGGGGCAGGGCGAGTCAGAGAAGAGAGGGTTACAACTATATCGGGTAATCGTTTCTACATCGAGCAACCAACCCCTCCGGCTCGTTACAGAAAGAAGAAGAAGAACAAGATGAATAAGGTGTGTGTGAAAGGGAAAGATAGAAGTAACCGTGCTGTTCACGAACATCAACGCCGCGGCGGTCATCGACTTCCTGCTTCCGGGATATATATTCCAACCAGCAGTCACATAAGGTTCACAGAGAATGAGAGAGAGAACGCAAAGTAGAGCGTGCAAATCGGCAACACCGGTCTAAATAAAGATTTATCCCCGTAAAAGGTGTTCTCTCTTTCTCTCTCTCTCTCTCTTTATCTCTCTCTTTCTTTTTCTTTCTCTCTCCTATACGTAAGCAACTTCATCAGGTCGTGTGGGGTTATATTACGTGCTAACTCTCTCTTTCTTTATCTCTCTTTCTCTCTTTCTCTTTCTCTTTCCCTTTCTTCCTCTTTCTTCCTTTCCCTCTCATCGCAATTCTCTGTTTCTCCTCTCTTAAAAGCAAGGGGAAGAATCGCTGGAAGGCTGACTCGTTTCAGACGTCTCTAGTCGCTTGAAACGCGCACTCAAACGAGCCATCTTCTTTCCTCACTGAGATCATGTTCGTTTTAATAGTTCCTAGTGTATTAGTTTTTTTCACAGTGATTATAGCAATTATGATACACTTCAGCTCTATATCGTCTTTCTTTCCCCCCTCCCCCCCTGATCGTATAAAAACGTTTTACGTTTGTGTCGTAAAATAAACAAATAATATGTTTTTATTTTTAAAATAGTCGAGTAAAAATCATTTGATGTTTATTTTATAATTAGTTAACGTTTACGATGAACTTTTACAAAGAATCTACCTTTCTCATTTCGAGATACATCGAAAATTGCTGTATATTAATAACGTATACGTATAGAATATATATTCACAGGTAAATATATATATATATGTGTAGATGCAAATCCAATCGCGGTATTTTCGAAGGCGCAACTACACAACGACAACCGCGCCCCGCAATTTAGCACGTGCATGCCGCGATATACACGTGCGCACGCGTCTCCGCATCCCCGTACGGGGTACCCACCCCCCCTCTCTTTCTCTCTCTCTCTCTCTCTCTCTATATATATATATATATATATATATATCTTTCTTTCTCTCTACAGTCCGATTCAGAAGTACACGCACGCGCGCACGTGCGCGC
>NW_014572729.1:0-1223 GCF_001313835.1 Polistes canadensis
ACGAAAGAATATATATATATATATGACGAATAGATAAAATATAATGATGTTTTCATTATCTATCTTAGTAATTAATAGAAAAGAAAACAACAAAATTATCGATGTTAGTTTTATACGAGAAAAAAAAAAATAAAGGAAAAAAAAATGTGTTGAATTGTTTTGTCTGGGTCGTTTGTTTCTTTTTTTTTCTTTTCTTTTTTTGAGAGGACAGGGATGATGGGTGCGAGGGAAAGGTTTTGTTTTTGATTGATCAAAAAATTGTGTTTCTATTTTTATTTGATTTGTTTTTATCATTTAATGATAATATCTTAATGATATCATCTTATCTTTTAATGATAATAATCTTTTAATGATCAGATGTGAATCAAGAAACGGTTAGGTCAGTGTCACGTAGATAGATATTTAATTTATTAAGCTGACAATTGTCAAGAGGATTATAAATAAAAGTAAATAAGATAAAACGAGAATATGATAAAATTATAATCGTTCGTTTGTTTGATGATGCCACTATTCCAAAATTAAATTCTATTTTTATTTTTATTGAGTATTATTGTAGAAAAAATATGTTGTCAAATTAAATACGCTGAATAAGGCCCCCCGCCCCTAAAGCCCCTCAAAGCCCCCATACGGATTCGAAAGTGTCCTATTAAAAAGGGAAAAAAAAAGAATAAAAAAAAAAACCCCCTTGGGATATCCAAGGTGAAGGTAAAAAGAAAAAAAAAGAAAAAAAAAAAGATGTCTCCATGTCCGTAGTTTCTTTTCTTTTTTTTTTCCTCTTCTTTTCTTTTCTTTTCTTTTCTTTATTCGAGGCAGCGGGGGTGGTTAGAAGGGGGTCGCATTTTTGATGACTATTGAAAATACATTGATCATTTATTTTGTTCCCCCTCCCACTCCCCCGTTCAAAGAAAATTTTCTTCATCTGGTCAGACACATTTTTTCAAGGTTCAATCTATATATTATCTTTTGAAACAAAAATCTTGAATGAAATAAAATATAAAGAAAAAAAAAAGAAAAGAAAAGTGAAACGACAAATAGAATTTGTGTGTTTCAATAGAAATTACAATTTGAACGTCGAGCTTGCAAAAAAAAAAAAAAAAAAAAAAAAAAAAAATAGAAAGTAAGGGGGGGGGGTGTTGAAAAGAACGTTCCGGGGGGTTACATTTGAGAAGAAAAAAATTGTTTGCTTGATTACACTGGCATAGAACGTTGAGAATTATTATTAT
>NW_014572730.1:0-1122 GCF_001313835.1 Polistes canadensis
AAAAAAAGGAAAAAAATCATTTTATTACAACAATTTTTTGTTACTTTACGTAAAGAATTCAATTCTTTTTCAATGAAACTCGATAGTAGTAAACCTGACATTTAATCTGTTTTGTTTCTAGTAACACATTTTAACAGTCGTTAAAAGTGTTGCAATATACTTAGAATGAAATTTTTGATACTTTCTAAATTAAACCGTAGTTCAAAACTATTAGATACTTTAAGAAATGCTATATAAAAAAAGCTGTAAAATGTTATCTTTCAAGTTTTAAACAGTATACTAACAAAAAAAAGTGTTACTTTCAATAAAACCAAGAAAATAAAATTTATAATTCAACAACTGCAATCTAAAAAAATGGAAAAAACTTTCAATTACAACATTTTTAAGTCACTTTACGTGAAGAATTCATTTTATTTTCAACGAAACTCGAATGTAGTCTACCTGACATCCATTCTATCTAGTTTCTTATAGCACATTTTTACCTCTACAAAACAGATTTATTATATTTAAAAAGAAATTTTTGCTACATTCTGAATTAAACCGTAGTTTAAAACTAGCAGGTACCTAAAGTAATGCTATATAAAAAATGCTGTAAAACGTTTTCTTTTAAGTTTTAAAGCGTATACTAATAAATATAAAGTGTTACGTTCAATAAAATTAAGCAAATAACATTTATAATTTACCAACTGCATTTCAAAAAAAGAAAAAAAATCATTTTATAACAACATTTTATAGTTACTTAATGTGAAGAATTCAATTATTTTCAACGAATCTCGATTGTAGTAAACCTGAGATTTAATCTGTTTTGTTCCTGGTAGCGCATTTAACCCGTCGTTAAAAGTGTTTAAATATATTTAAAAAAAAATTTTGGCTACTTTTTTAATTAAGCCGTAGTTCAAAACTATCAGATACATAAAGAAATGCTATATAACAAAGGCTGTACAACGTTATATTTCAAGTTTTAAAGCGTATACCAACAAATAAAAAGTGTTACGTTTAATAAAATCTAGCAAATAACATTTATATTTCAACAACTGCAGTCTAAAAAAAGGAAAAAATTCATTTTATTACAACATTTTTAGGTTACTTAACGTAAAAAGTTCGATTTTTTTTCAACGAAAC
>NW_014572731.1:0-1105 GCF_001313835.1 Polistes canadensis
TATAAATGTTATTTGCTGGATTTTTTTAAACGTAACACTTTTTATTTGTTAGTATACGCTTTAAAACTTAAAAGAAAACGTTTTACAGCTTTTGTTATATAGAACTTATTTATGTATCTGATAGTTTTACACTACCGTTTATTTCAGAAAGTAGTAAAAATATCTCTATTAAATATATTTAAACAGTTTTAGCGACAATTAAAATTTGTTACTAGAAACAAAACAGAATGGATGTCAGGTTTATTACAATCGATTTTCGTTGAAAATAAATTGAGTTCTTCACGTAAAGTAATCAAAAAATGTTGTAATAAAATGATTTTTTCCCTTTTTGCGGACTGCAGTTGTTGAAATATAAATGTTATTTGCTAGATTTTATTGAAAGTAACACTTTTTATTTGTTAGTATTCGCTTTAAAACTTAAAAGAAATCGTTATACAGCTTCTGTTATATAGCATTTCTTTATGTAATTAATAGTTTGGAACTACGGTTTAATTCCGAAAGTAGCAAAAATTTCTTTTTAAATATATTTAAACAGTTTTAGCGACTATTAAAATTTGCTACAAGAAACAAAACAGAATGGATAACAGGTTTATTACAATCAATTTTCGTTGAAATAGAATTAAGTTCTTTACGTAAAGTAACCAAAAAATGTTGTAATAAAATGATTTTTTTCTATTTTTGGGACTATTGTTGTTGAAATATAAATGTTATTTGCGGGATTTTATTTAACGTAAAACTTTTTTTTTGTTAGTCTACGCTTTAAAACTTGAAAGAAAACGTTTTACAGCTTTTGTTATATAGCATTTCTTTACGTATCTAATAGTTTTGAACTACGGGTTAATTCAGAAAGAAGCAAAAATTTCTTTTTAAATATATTAAATCTTTTTTGTAAAGGTAAAAATGTTCTATTGGAAACATGACAGATTGGATGTCTGGTTCATAACGATCGAGTTTCGTTGAAAAAAAAATTAATTTTTCACGTTAAGTAACCAAAAAATGATGTAATAAAATAATTTTTTTCCTTTTTTTAGACTGCAGTTGTTAAAATATAAATTTTATTTGCGTGACTTTATTGAAAGTAACACTTTTTATTTGTTAGTATACG
>NW_014572732.1:0-1125 GCF_001313835.1 Polistes canadensis
TAAAAATATGGAAATATATTTAGAAAGATATTTTTGCTACATTCTTAAATAAACCGTAGTTTAAAACTAGCAGATACATAAAGAAATGCTCTATAAAAAAAGCTGTAAAACATTATCTTCAAGTTTTAAAGCGTATAGTAACAAATAGAAAGTTTTTGGTCCAATAAAATCAAGCAAATAACATTTTTATTTCAACAACTGCAGTCCAAAAAACGGAAAAAAGACATTTAATTAAAACATTTTCTTGTTACTTCACGTGAAGTATTCAATTTTCTTTCAACGAAACTAGATTGACATATATTCTGTCTTGTTTCTAAGAGCACAATTTTACCTTCACAAAGAAGATTTAATATATTTAAAAAGAAATTTTAGCTATATTCTGAATTAAATTGAATTTTAAAACTATATAATACATAGAGAAATGCTATACAAAAAAAGCTGTAAATATTTTGTTTCAAGTTTTAAAGCGTAGACTAACAAATAAAAAGTGTTGCGTTCAATAAAATCCAGCAAATATCATTTATATTTCAACAACTGCAGTCCAAAGAATAGAAAAAAATCACTTTAAAATAACATTTTTGGTTACTTAACGTGAAGAATTTATTTCTTTTCATCGAAACTCGATTTTAGTAAAACTGACACCCATTCTGTCATGTTTCTAAAAGCACATTTTTATCTTCACAAAAAAGATTTAATATAATTATAAAGAAATTCTTGCTACTTTCTGAATGAAACTGTAGTTCAAAACTAGCAGATACATAAAGAAATGCTATATAAAAAAAGCTGTAAAACGTTTTGTTTCTAGTTTTAAAGCGTATGATAACAAATAAGAAGTTTTACTTTAAATAAAATCTAGCAACTAACACTTAAATTTGAACAAATGCAGTCCCCAAAAAGGAGAAATCTCATGTCATTACAATATTTTTTGGTTACTTTTCGTAAAGAATTTAATTTTTTTTTCAAAAAAACTCAATTGTAGTCAACCTGACATCTATTCTGTCTTGTTACTAATTGCACATTTTACAGTCACTATAAATTTTTTAATATATTTAAGGATAATGTTCGCTGCTTTCTGAATTAAACCGTAGTTTAAAACTATCAGATACATAAAGAAATGCTATATAA
>NW_014572733.1:0-1222 GCF_001313835.1 Polistes canadensis
AATATTCTACTTATTTTGGGATTAAGGCTCCTCTTGCCCGGATCCCGAGTAAAGTCCGGCTTTACATATTGACTCAAAACAGGGCACTCTTCCTAAACCGGGTAAAATTCGGATAAGATTGACCGGGAGAACGGAAGAATTAAATTTGTTTTTACTCCTCTTGACACCCCCTTCTGGGACGTAACAATTCACAAAGTAGCGAATATTTCTTTTAAATATATTAAAATCTTATTATAAAAGTAAAAATGTTTTAATTGAAACTAAACAGAATAGATGTTAGATTGACTACAATAGAAATTTGTCAAAAAAGTATTAAATTCTTCACGTAAAGTAACCAAAAAATGTTCTAATTAAATGAGTTTTTCTCCTGTATTTGGGCGCAGTAGTCGCAATATAAATGATGTTTGTTAAATTTTTTCGGACTAAACACTATTTATTTATAAGGATACGCTTTAAAGATTGAAAGAAAACGTTTCATAGCTTCTGTTATATAGCACTTATACAGAAGTTTTATAGTTTTTAACTACAATTAAATTTACAAAGTAGCGAAAAATGCCTTTAAATATATTGTAAAATTTTTAGCGTCGGTAGAAATTTGTTATTAAAAACAAAAAAAAAATAGATGTTAGGTTAACTGTAATCGGATTTTAATGAAAACGAACTTTATTGTACACGTGATATAACCAAACAAAATTGTAATTAAATGATTTTTTCTCTTTTTTTAAACTGCAGTCGTTAAAATATAAATGATATTTGCAAAAAATTTTTGCATATTAAATATTTTATTTGATAGTATACGCCTAAAAACTTGAAATAAAACGTTTTACAGCTTTTTTCATATAGACCTTTTGTAAAATTTTATAGTAATTACCTACGATTTAATCCCAAAATAAGCGAAAATTTTTCTTAAAATATATTGAAATATTTTTAGCGGCAGTAAACATAGGCTACAAGAAACTAAACAGAATAGTTGTCAGGTTTATTACAATCGAGTTCCGTTGAAAAAGTATTAAATTCTTCACGTAAAGTAACCAAAAAATGTTATAATTAAATGATTTTTTCTTCTTTACTTGACCGCAGTAGTCGAAATATAAATAATGTTTGTTAAATTTTTTCGGACTAAACACTATTTATTTATAAGGATACGCTTTAAAGATTGAAAGAAAACGTTTCATAGCTTCTGTTATACAGCACTTATACAGAAGTCTTATAGTTTTTAACT
>NW_014572734.1:0-1116 GCF_001313835.1 Polistes canadensis
TTTTGGACTGCAGTTGTTAAGATATAAATGTTATTTGCTGGATTTTATTAAACGTTACTCTTTTTATTTGTCAGTATGCGCTTTAAAACTTGAAAGAAAACGTTTTACAGCTTTTCTTATATAGCATTTCTTTATGTATCTGATAGCTTAGGGCTACGGTTTAATTGAGAAAGTAGCGAAAATTTCTTTTTAATTGTATTTCAAAATTTTTAGCGACGGTAAATATGTGCTACTAGAAACAAAACATAGTAAATGTCAGGTTTACTACAATAGAGTTTTGTTGAAAAAGAATTAAATTCTTTACGTCAAGTCCCCAAAAAATGTTGTAATAAAATGATTTTTTTCCTTTCTTTAAACTGCAGTTTTTGGAATATAAAAGTTATGTGCTGCATTTTATTAAACGTAACACTTTTTATTTGTAAATATACGCTTTAAAACTTAAAAGAAAACTTTTTACAGCTTTTATTATAAACCATTTCTTTATGTGTCTGATAGTTTTGAACTACGTTTTAATTTAGAAAGTAGCAAAATTTTCTTTTTTGATATATTAAATCTTTTTTGTGAAGGTAAAAATGTGGTATTAGAAACAAGTTAGAATTAATGTCAGGTTTACTACAATCTACTTTCGTTGAAAGAGAATTGAGTTTTTCACGTTAAATAACCAAAAAATGTTTTAATAAAATGATTTTTTTCCTTTTTTGGGACTGCAGTTGTTGAAATATAAATGTTATTTGCAGCAACTTATAGAACGTAACACTTTTTATATGTTAGTATGCGCTTTACAACTTGAAAGAATACGTTTTACAGATTTTGTTATATAGCATTTATTTATGTATCTGATAGTTTAAGACTACAATTTATTCAGAAAGCACCAAACATTTTTCTAAAATATATTGCAAAATTTATAGTAACCGTAAAATGTGCTATTCGAAACAAGACCAAACAAATGTCAGGTTTACTACAATCGAGTTTCGTTGAAAAAGAATTAAGTTTTTCACGTAGAGTAACCAAAAAATGTAGTAATATAATGATTGTTTTCTTTTTTTTAGACTGCAGTTGTTAAAATATAAATGTTATTTGCCGGATTTTATTGAACGTAACACTTTTTATTTGTTA
>NW_014572735.1:0-1115 GCF_001313835.1 Polistes canadensis
TTTAAATATTTTACGAAAGAAATTTCTGCTACTTTTCGAATTAAACTATAGTTCAAAACTATTAGATATTTAAAAAAGTGCTATAAAACAAAAGCTGTAAAACATTTTCTTTTAAGTTTTCAATCGTATACTAATAAGTAAAAAGTGTAACGTTCAATAAAATCCAGAAAAAAACATTTATATTTCAACAACTGCAGTCCAAAAAAAGGAAAAAAAAATTCGTTCAATAAAATCCAGCAAATAACATTTACAATTCAACAACTGCAGTTCAAAGACAGGAAAAAAATCATTTTATTACAACATTTTTTTGGTTACTATACGTGAAGAACTCAATTCTTTTTCAACGAAACTCGATTGTAGTAAAACTGACATCCTTTCTGTTTGGTTTCTAGTAGCACATTTTAAATGTCGCTAAAAAAATTGAACATATTTAAAAAGAAATTTTTGCTACTTTCTGAATTTAACCGTAGTTCAAAACTATCAGATACATAAAGAAATGCTGTAAATCAAAAGCTGTAAAACATTTTCTTTTAAGTTTTCAAGCGTATACTAACAAATAAAAAGTGTTCTGTTCAATAAAATCCAGCAAATATGATTTATAATTTATCAACTGCAGTTCAAAGAAAGGAAAAAAATCATTTTATTACAAAATTTTTTTGTTACTGTATGTTAAGAACTCAATTCTTTTTCAACGAAACTTGATTGTAGTAAACTTGACATTTAATCTGTTTTGTTTCTAGTAGTACATTTTAACCGTCGCTAAAAATGTTTCAATATTTAAAGAAAGAAATTTTTGCTACTTTCTTAATTAAACCGTAGTTCAAAACAAGCAAATACATAAAGAAATGGTATAAAACAATTGCTGCAAAACGTTTTCTTTTAAGTTTTAAAGCGTATACTAACAAATAAAAAGTGTTTCGTATAATAAAATCTAGCAAATAGCATTTAAAATTCAACAACTACAGTTCAAAAGAAGGAAAAATATCATTTAATACAACATTTTTTGGTTACTTAACGTAAAGAAATCAATTCTTTTTTAACGAAACTCGATTGTAGTAAACCTGACATCCATTCTGTTTTGTTTCTCGTATCACATTTTAACCGTCGCTAAAAAT
>NW_014572736.1:0-1222 GCF_001313835.1 Polistes canadensis
AGCGTTGGCAATAAAAAGCCGATTAATAGTCGATCGGTCGGTTAGTATTGTCGATAAAAAGCCGATTAATAGGCGATCGGTCAGTAAAGTGTTAATATGGTTTAAATTATTTTATTTATTATATGAAAAATTTTCAATTAAACTAATAGTTACAAAAAATTGCAATATTTTCGTGAATCATATAAGAGACATTTTTTTTAGTGATTATATTTTTACACGATCAACACTATCAATTAATGTATTTTTTAACTGTTTAAGTTCATTATTCATAGCTTCATGCTTTAAAAAGTGGAACAGCTTACTAACGCTAGTTTCTTATGTCATTTATACTAAAATTAAAATTAAAAACTTCTTAAATAAACAATTGAATAATATTTGAGCTTATTAATTGTATGTAATTTCAGGTTTACAATTGTGAGTTATCTTTTGTTAAATATTATACTTTGTAATTTTTACTAGAATATTATTTAAAAATGATAGCTTTTCTATATAAAAATTGAATAATTCTATAAAATAATAAAATGAATTTCCAATTATAATAATTTAGTAACATTTATTCGAAATGTGTATTTTAATTGATCGTTTTCTAATATGTTTTAGAATGCGGGATTGTTCCTCCAATAGAAATACTCTTTATTATCAGCGGAACAAACGGTGATAATAAAGATCTACACTCTCTCAAATTCCCTGGCACGCTACTTTATATAAAGAAACAATTCAAAACGGATTAAAACATTTTGTTTGCGGAGCAACAATAATAACAGAAAAATTCCTTCTCACCGCAGCACATTGCGTCTACGATGAAACGTATCGAAGCATTAAGAACCCAAATAAATATTATATAGCAACTGGAAATATTTATCGTGACTATGATTCTTACTTGCACGATGAGAGATTCGTTAAAAAAGCCAGAGTATGGAAAATATATAGAAAAGATATTTTGTTAAAATAAAATCAAATATTTACCTCGAAAATTGTTACTACGCTGCTCATACATCAATTTTAACTAAGTAATAAATATTCTTTTTTTAAGGTGAAAGGTATTTATGTTCCTTGTAATTATGTGGGCTACGAGGGAAACTTATGCTAATGATATAGCTATTATGGAAATCGAAAGACCATTTGTACTGTCACCTTCTTTACAACCGGCGTGTTAAGATGGTGATTTCATTGAGTCTGGATTAGGGGTAGCTTCAGGATTCGGAAGAACCCATGTAGGAGC
>NW_014572737.1:0-1222 GCF_001313835.1 Polistes canadensis
AGAGAGAGAGAGAGAGAGAGAGAGATAGAGGAAGGGATGAAGTGTGGAAGAGAGAAAGCATGTTCATTTAATTTTTGCCTATGTTTTCGCTTGTTTTCCTATTTTCTTATTTTCTCGAATTCAGTGATCGATCGTAGGTCTCGAGAAAATTGTGATAAATCATTGATTTTTTTTCTTTTCTTTTGATTGATTTATTCATTCATCGTTTCAATTTGATATTTTAAATATTTGCTTTTGGGTATTATTTCGTTTCGAATAGTATATCTCACTGGAATAAAAATAATATCTTTAGCGTAGCATATGTGACATCGATTACAATTAAGGAAAACAAAACGCGGGAAAATGATAGAAAAATTGAAAAAAATTATTTTCCAATCGTTCGTACATGCTCCGTGCCACGCATTGATGTCACTCAACATACACGAAGCCGTCACGCAGTGGACGAACTCGACGACTTGTCAGACTTTTCCTATAAAAAAATTAAACGATCGAAAATAATAGCACGTTCGCGCGGCCCCGCGCAAGTATAATAATATTATATAAAATATATATATAAATAATTTAACAATATAGTATATAATAAAATTAAAATAATAATTTAACAATATAGTATAATAATAAAATATTATATATAGATTTCCGTATAACGCGATTAATATGTCATACGTTACAGGAATTTTCGTTGAACAGGAGTCTACAGTAATAATAATAATAATATTATAATAATAATAATAATAATGAGATAATATAATAAAGAGTAGTGAGTATGGTAGAATGACAAGAGTTTGTTTCCGACAAATGTGGGACAAAATGTCGAGATTATACTCGTGATTAGAAATAGAAAAATAGATAGAGAGATAGAGAGAGAGAGAGAGAGAGAGAGAGAGAGAAAGTGATAGAGAAAGAGAAAGAGAAGGAGAGAGAGAGAGAGAGAGAGAGAGAGAGTTAGAGTTAGAGTTAAAGATAGAGCTCACTATATGTATTTAGAACAAATATAGATAAATGCACAGACCTTGCATGAATATTCGTTCCCAATTTCGATATTTATAAAAACAGTTTCGAATTTTCTGTATATATTCTATATATTATATATGATATATATATATAGAAAGAGAGAATCGTTAAAAAGAGATATAAAATCATGCAAGAGAAACACAAAAATAAAAGGTGATTTTAATAACCATAATAATAATAATAATAATAATAATAATAATAATAATGA
>NW_014572738.1:0-1120 GCF_001313835.1 Polistes canadensis
ACACTTTTTATTTGTTAGTATACGCTTTAAAACTTGAAAGAAAACTTTTTACAGCTTTTATTATATACCATTTCTTTATGTATCTGATAGTTTTGGACTACTGTTTAATTTAGAATGCATTGAAAATTTTTCCTAAATGTATTGAAAAATTTATAGTGACGGTAAAATGTGCTATTCGAAACAAGACAAAATAAATGTCAGGTTTACTACAATCGAGTTTCGTCAAAAAAGAATTTATTTCTTCACGTTAAGTAACCAAAAAATGTTGTAATAAAATGATTATTTTCCTTTTTTGGGCCTGCTGTTGTGGAAATATAAATATTATTTGCTAGATTTATTTGAACGTAAAACTTTTTATTTGTTAGTGAACGCTTTAGAACTTAAAAGAAAACGTTTTACAGCTTTTGTTATATAGCATTTCTTTAGGTATATGATAGTTTTAAACTACGGTTTAATTCAGAAAGTTGCGAAATTTTTTTCTGAATATATTTAAACATTTTTAGCGATCGTTAAAATGTGCTACTAGAAACAAAGCAGATTAAATGTCAGGTTTACTACAATTGAGTTTCGTTGAAAAAAAATTAAATTCTTCACGTAAAGTAATTAAAAAATGTTGTAATAAAAAAATTTTTTCCCTTTTTTTGTACAGCAATTGTTAAAATATAAGTGGTATTTTCTTGATTTTATTGGACCTAAAACTTTCTATTTTTTAGTATACGCTTTAAAACTTGAAAGAAAACGTTTTACAGATTTTGTTATACAGCATTTCTATATGTATATGATAGTTTTGAATTACAGTTTATTTCAGAATGTAGCGGAAATTTCTTTTTAAATATATTAAAGTATTTTTTGTGAAGGTAAAAATGTGCTACTAAAAACTTAACAAAATAGATGTTTGGTTAATTACAATAGAATTTTGTCGAAAAAAATTTAATTGTACACGTGAAGTCCTACAACATAGTTTTAATAGAATAATTTTTTCTCTTTCTTCGACTGCAGTTGTGGAAAAGTAAATGATATCGGCAATAATTTAATAGACACACTAATTTTTAGTTAATAGTATACACTTTAAAACTTGAAAGAAAATGTTTTATAGCTTTTTTCATATAGCATTTCTTTA
>NW_014572739.1:0-1106 GCF_001313835.1 Polistes canadensis
ATATCTTAACCACTGCAGTCCAAAAAAGGTTAAAAATTATTATATCACAACATTTTTTGGTTAATTTACGTAAAGAACTCAATTCTTTTTCAACCAAACTCGATTGTAGTAAAGCTGACATCCATTCTTTCTTGTTTCGAATAGCACATTTTTACCTTTAAAAAAGAGATTAATTATATTTAAAAAGAAATTTTGGCTACTTTTTGAATTAAACCGTATTTCAAAATTAGCAGATACATAAGGAAATGCTATATAAAAAAAGCTGTAAAACATTTGTTTTCAAGTTTTAAAGCGTATACTAACAAATAAAAAGTGTTACGCTTAATAAAATCCAGATAATAACATTTAAATTTGAACAACTGCAGTTCAAAAAAAGAAAAAAAATCATATTATTACAACCTTTTTTGGTTACTTAACGTGAAAAATTAAATTCCTTTTTAACGAAACTCGATTGTAGTAACCCAAACATTTAATTTGTCTTGTTTCAAACAGCACATTTTACCGTCACTATAAACTTTTCAATATATTTAAAAAAAATTTTCGCTGCTTTTTGAATAAAACCGTAGTTCAAAACTATCAGATACATAAAGGAATGCTATATAAAAAATCTGTAAAAAGTTTTCTTTCAAGTTTTAAAGCACATACTAACAAATAAAAAGTGTTACGTTAAATAAAATCCAGACAATAACATTTATATTTCAAATACTGAAGTCCAAGAAAAGGAAAAAAATCATCTTATTACAACATATTTTGGTACCTTTACGTGAAGAACTAGATATTTTTCAGCGAAACTCGATTGTAGTCAACATGACGTCTATTCTGTGTTGTAATTTATAGAACATATTACCATCACTATAAATTTTTTAATATATTTAAGAAAAATTTTTGCTGCTTTTTGAATTAAACCGTAGTTCAAAACTACTAGATACATAAAGAAAGGCTATATAAAAAAAGCTGTAAAACGTTTTCTTTCCAGTTTTAAAGCACATACTGACAAATAAAAAGTTTTACGTTCAATAAAATCCATATAATAACATTTATATTTTAACAACTGCAGCCTAAAAAAAGGAACAAAATCATTTTATTACAACATTTTTTGGCTACTT
>NW_014572740.1:0-1185 GCF_001313835.1 Polistes canadensis
AACTCATTAAATCTCTTTTCTTTTGATTAAAAGTAATCTAATTATAAAATCTTTCTCTACTAGAATAGAAGTATTTAACGCATCAAATCTTTTTCTATTTGTAGGCAAGTATTTAACTCATCAAATCTTTTTTTATTTTATTAAAAGTACCTAACTAATCAAATCTCTTTGTGTTTGAATGAAAGTATTGAACTTATATAATCTTTTTTAATTTAAATAGTAGTATTTAACTTATTAAATCTATTTTCATTGGAATAATAAACTTCTCCCAACAAATCTATTTCTATTTGAATAGAAGAAACTAACTTATCAATTCTCTCTTTATTTTAATGAAAGTATTTTATTTAACAAGTCTCTTTGTATTTGAATAAAAGTTTTAAACATATCAAAAATTTTCCTTTTCAAAGAAAATACTTTACTTTTTAAATCTCTTTCTGTAAATGAAAGTACTAAACTTATTAAGTCTCTTTATATTTGATAGAAAGTACTTCACTTATCAAAAATTATTATATTTAAATAAAAATACCTAACTCATTAAGTCTTTTTTATTTAAATAAAGGTACATAACTTATCAACTCTCTTTTTTTTTAAATGAAAGTACTCAACTTAACAAATCCTGCTCCATTTGAATGAATGTAATCAACACAATTAAACTCTTTTCATTTTTACGAAAGTACTTAATTTATCAAATCTCTTTCTATTTAAATAAATGTACTAAACTAATTACATCTCTTTCTACTTGAATGAAAGTAAGTAACTTAATAAATCTCTTTCTAATTAAAAATTTATACTAACTTTATTAAATTTTTTTACATTTAAAAGAAAATACTAAAATAATTAAACTTTTTTGTGTTTTATTTAAAGTTTTTATTTCATCAAATCTCTTTCTATTTGAATGAAAGTACCTTACTTATCAAATCTCGTTTTATTTAAATAAAAACACTCTACTAATCATATCTCTTTTTATTTCAGTAAAAGTACCTAACGCTTTAAATTAATAGTAAAAGACGTATTAAATTTATTTACATTTTAAAGAAAATACAAAACTTATAAAATCTGTTTGTATTTAAATAAAAGTTTGAAACTCATTTCAAACTTTTCAAAACATTTCATGTGAGAGTAGTATATAAGGGACAGCGATTAGCTGTATAGTGCTCTCGGCTAGAAGAATTGAATAGTTAAAAG
>NW_014572741.1:0-1114 GCF_001313835.1 Polistes canadensis
AAAAAGTGTTACGTTTATTAAAATCCAGCAAATTAAATTTAAAATTCAACAACTGCAGTTCAAAAAAGGAAAAAAATCATATTATTACAATATTTCTTGGTTACTTAACGGGAAGAACTCAATTTTTTTTCAACGAAACTCGATTGTAGTAAACCTTACGTGCATTCTGTCTTGTTTCTAATAGCACATTTTTGCTTTACAAAAAAGATTTAATATATTTAAAAAGAAATTTTTGCTACTTTTCTAATTAAACCGTAGGTTAAAACTATTAGATACATAAGGAAATGCTATATAACAAAAGCTGTACAACGTTTTATTTCAAGTTTTAAAGCGTATACTAACAAATAGAAAGTTTTACGTTCAATAAAATCCAGAAAATTACATTTATAATTAAACAACTGCAGTTTCAAAAAAAGTAGAAAAATCATTTTACTACAACATTTTTTGGTTAGTTGTCGTGAAGAACTCAATTCATTTTCAACGGAACCCGATTGTAGTAAACCTGACATTTAATCTGTTTTGTTTCTAGTAGCACAATTTTACCATCGCTAAAAATGTTAAAAAATATTTAGAAAGAAATTTTTGCTACTTTCTGAAATAAACCGTAGTTCAAAACTATTAGATACATAAAGAAATGTTATACATAAAAATCTGTAAAACGTTTTTTTTTAAGTTCTGAAGCGTATACTAACAAATAAAAAGCGTTACGTTTAATAAAATCCAGCAAATTAAATTGTTAATTCAACAAATGCAGTACAAGAAAAAAAAAAATCATTTTATTACAACACTTTTTTGGTTACTTAACGTGAAGAACTCAATTCTTTTTCAACGAAAATCGATTGTAATAAACCTGACATCCTTTCTGTTTTGTTTCTAGTAGCACATTTTTACTATTACAAAAAAGATTTTATATATTTAAAAAGAAATTTTTTTTACATTCCTAATAAAACCGTAGTTCAAAACTATTAGATACATAAGAAAATGCTATGTAACAAAAGCTGTACAACGTTTTATTTCAAGTTTTAAAGCATATACTAACAAATAGAAAGTGTTACGTTCAATAAAATCCAGAAAATAACATTTTTAATTCAACAACTGCAGTTCAAAAAAAGGA
>NW_014572742.1:0-1118 GCF_001313835.1 Polistes canadensis
TTAAAAATTAATTTTATTTGCTGGATTTTATTGAACTTAACACTTTCTATTTTTTAGTTATTGCATTAAAACTTAAAAAAAAACGTTTTACAGCTTTTTTTATATAGCATTTCTTTATGTATCTGCTAGTTTTAAACTACCGTTTATTTCAGAATGTAGCAAAAATTTCTTTTTAAATATATTAAATCTTCTTTGTAAAGGTAAAAATGTGCTATTCGGAATAAGACAGAATGTATGTCAGCTTTACTACATTCGAGTTTCGTTGAAAAAGAATTGAATCCTTCACGTCAAGTAACCTAAAAATGTTGTAATAAAATGATTTTTTTCCTTTTTTTGGACTACAGTTGTGGAAATATAAATGTTATTAGCTAGATTTTATTGAACGTAATACTTATTGTTTGATAGTATACGCTTTAAAACTTGAAATAAAACGTTTTAAAGCTTTTGTAATATAGCATTTCATTATGTATCTGCTAACTTTGAACTACGGTTTAATTCAGAAAGTAGCAAAAATTTCTTTTTAAATATATAGAATTTTTTTTTGAAGGTTAAAATGTGCTATTAAAAACAAGACAGAATGGATATCAGGTTTACTACAATCGAGTTTCGTTGAAAAAGAATTGAATTCTTCACGTAAAGAAACCAAAGAATGTTGTAATAAAAAGAATTTTTTCTTTTTATTGAACTGCAGTTTTTGAAATATAAATGTTATTTGCCAGATTTTATTGAAAGTAAAACTTTTTATTTGTTTGTATACGCTTCAAAACTTGAAAGAAAACGTTTTACATCTTTCTTTTTATAGCATCTCTTTATGTATCTGATATTATTTACCTACAATTTTATTTAGAAACTAGAGAAAATATCTTTCTAAATATATTTCAACATTTTTAGCGACGGTAAAAATTTGCTAAAAGAAACAAAACAAAATAAATAGTAGGTTTACTACAATCGAGTTTCGTTAAAAAGAAATTGAATTCTTTACGTTAAGTAACCAAAAAATGTTGTAATAAAATGATTTTTTCCTTTTTTTTGGACTGCAGTTGCTGAAATATAAATGTTATTTGCTAGATTTTATTGAACGTAACACTTTTTATTTGTTAGTATACGCTTTAAAACTT
>NW_014572743.1:0-1221 GCF_001313835.1 Polistes canadensis
TGGCACCCGTGCACTTTCGCCACTTCGTGCGACGTGCTTGCTTGCTTGCTTCGTCGGTACCTCGTACAAGATAGATAGACAGATAGAAAGAAAGAAAGAAAGAGAGAGAGAGAGAGAGAGAGAGAAAAAGAAAGAAAATAGAAAGAGAGAGAGAGACGTGCTCTCGGAAGGAGGCCACGAAACGAGGATCTTTCCTAGTTACGGGAGTTAATATTTATCGAGACTCTCTGTAATCTTCCAACGTAGTCGAGTCTGAGAAGGTCTCTCTCTTTCTCTTTCTCTCTCTCTCTCACGGTTTCTCGACTGTCAGCGTCACTCTTTTATCCCCTTACCACCTTTAACCTAACCCAACCCTGGTGCCCTCGAAAAGGACGAAAAATAATTAAAGTAAAGTAACTTTACAGAACTGGACGGACAACTATCCTCGACTTTTACAAGCTACATCCTACCTGTTCTTCTTACGGCCCGAGGGATGTTCGAAAGGTACACCAATGGAAAGATAAATCTTTTCAACGAACATTCCGAATGCCTACCGATGAGATTTTCTCCTTCGAGAAGATAATAGTCGTTTTCTAAATGAATTTCTTGTGTATAAGAATTAAATGATTAAATAAATAAAAGAGAGAAATATATTTTCTTTTTATATATTATAATATATATATAGTATATTTTTTTTTTTTAAAAAGAATATAAGATAATATGTCACAATATTGCGAGATAAATTGTGAATACGTTAATAACGTAATGATAAATCTTTTCGTTAATTTTTGAATGCCTACCCGATAAGACTTAGATTTCTTAAAAGAGATAATAAACACTTTTTTATTTCGTGGAAAATAATTTGTAAATGCAATTAGAACACAGACGAAACGAATAAAAAGTATAATTTGTAAGAATTGTAAGGAGAGAAGAAAATAACCGGGAAATATCTTTTTTCTACTTATATTTGTTCGGAGACAAACCAGTGGTAAGAAATAAAGAAAGAAAACATACGGAGAGAGAGAAGATGCAGGAATGCGACGGTAACGTGGTGTTACTTGTAAGAACGCAATGCTTCGCCGATGTAAAACATATTTTCGCGATATAACGTGGGATATACAAGACAGCGAATCCTAGAGAGAAAGAAAGAAAGAAAGAGAGAGAGAGAGAGAGAGAGAGAGAGAGAGATATAAAGAGAGAGTAGATATATCTTTCTTTTCTCTCGCAACTCGATCTACGAGT
>NW_014572744.1:0-1221 GCF_001313835.1 Polistes canadensis
TTTCTTTCACATGTAACAACTCACAATGACTGCCTTTGCACTTTTCTGCAGCAGCCTTTCTTAATACATGTGCAAACTTATAATCAGCTTGAAAACAATTCAAGCACAAATTGGCGTTAACCACGATTCTCTTGCGCTCCTTAAGCTCAGCCCTCCGTAACAGCTCACACTCCGATGGATGCTTGCCTCTCACGGCATATGCAACACGAGATGGTCGCACTTAAGAAATAAACTTGAACTTATCTTTGGTCGGTACTTCGCGGCCAATTTCGCAGAGAATTACAACGCGGCCAATTTTGCGGAGAATTACAACGCGGCTTGTCACGCATCGATTTCCTTAAACGAAAATTTCTCTCAGGTCCAAACGGTGCGATCCTTCTGCTATTGTCTATCCTCTTTGGCTTTTCTGCCGGCGTGGCGCTTACTAGCGCATTTCCCGTATCGCGTAAAAATACCAAAAACTCGTTCACCGTCGGTAAAGCATCTCGGGAACACCGTTGTTCCCATTGAAGACGTGTTGCTGTATCCACTCGCGAAAGATGTGCAATGATAACAAATTGATCGACAAAAACTTTTTTAGTCGCTACTAATGCCCTATAATTTGCATTCAGCGCATTGGACGCGGCAATAAGGACGACGAAAACTCACTGCTAATCAGGGGACCCTCCAAAATAGCTCGCACGCGCTTATTTATCAATATTAACAAATTATCATAGCAATCGACTAAGGTCTTCCACGCAATCGGATAATTATCCGCGGTAATTTCCAGAACTCTTATTTTCTTCGCGGCCGGTCCCGATAAGCATGATTTTAAATATGCAAACTTTTGTATATCCCGAAGTACGGAATTATTTCCTATCACAGATTGAAACGTGTCCTCGGCTATTCCTCATGCTGCCCGCCAAATCGAGGTAAGGGCACCGCCGGTATTTTGTAAATACTATCTACGGACAGACTGCTAACCGTAGTTCTAACCGAAGACAGCCGACTCGCGGTAGGCGAATTTGTATCTTAGGTAATTACCGAATCAATTCTATTAATAATTTATTATGCTTCCGCTATTGCATCGATGACTGCCTCGATATGATTATAAATTTCGTCAAACCGCGTTCCCATTGCTTCACCGGAAGTTTTTTCTATCACTTCCTCTAATATTGCCACATCCTTATCGATTTTGGAAATTCTAATCTTTAATTTCACTATATCGCGCGGGCTGGTACG
>NW_014572745.1:0-1163 GCF_001313835.1 Polistes canadensis
TCAATTTTTTTTCAACGAAAATCGATTATAGTAAACCTGACATCAAGTCTGAATTGTTTCTAGTAGCACATTTTAACCGTCACTAAAAATGTTTATATATATTAGGAAAGAAATTTTTGCGACTTTCTAAAATCAAATGTAGTACCAAACTATCAGTTACATAAAGAAATGCTATATAAAAAAAGCTGTAAAACAGTTTCATTCAAGTTTTAGAGCGTGTACTAACGAATAAAAAGTTTTACGTTCAATAAAATCCAGCAAGTAACATTTATTTTTAACATCTGCAGTTCAAAAAAAGGAAAAAAATCATTTTAGTACAACATTTTTTGGTTACTTTACGTGGAGAATCCAATTCTTTTTCAACGAAACTTGATTGTAGTAGACCTGACATTTAATCTGTTTTGTTTCTAGTGGCACATATTACCCGTCGTTATAAATATTTAATATTTTTAGAAAGAAATTTTTGCTACTTTATGAATTAAATTGTTGTTTAAAACTATAAGATACATAAATAAATGCTATATAAAAAAAGCTGTAAAACGTTTTTTCTCAAATTTAAAGCGTGTACTAACGAATCAAATGTGTTACGTTCAATAAAAAGAGCAAATAACATTTATTTTCAACAACTGCTGTTCAAAAAAAGGAAAAAAATCATTTTATTACAACATTTTTTGGTTACTCAACGTAAAGAATTTAATTCTTTTTCAACGAAACTCGATAGTAGTAAATCTGACATCAAGTCTGAATTGTTTCTAGTAGCACATTTTAACTGTCGCTAAAAATGATTAAAAATATTACAAAGAAATATTTGCGACTTTCGGAAATCAACCGTAGATCAAAACTAGCAAATACATAAAGAAATGCTATATAAAAAAATCTGTAAAACATTTTCTTTCAAGTCTTAAAGCGTATACTAACGAATTAAAAGTGTTACGTTCTATAAAATCCAGCATATAACATTTATAATTCAATAACTGTAGTTCAAAAAAAGTAAAAACATCATGTTATTACAATATTTTTTGGTTACTTAACGTGAAGAATTCAATTCTTTTCCACGAAACACGATTTTAGAAATCCTGACATATAATCTGTTTTGTTTCTAGTAGCACATTTTAACCGTCGCTAAAAATGTTTAAATATATTTAGAAAGAAATTTTTGCTAC
>NW_014572746.1:0-1159 GCF_001313835.1 Polistes canadensis
ATTTTTTTTATAATAAAAGAAATCAACAAATCAAATTCTTTTTTATCTAAATGAAAGTACTCAGTTCATCAAATCTCTTCTCATTTAAGTGACAGTACTAAACTTATCAAATCGTTTTTTATCTAAATAATAGTCTTTAACTCAACAAATAATTTTCTATTTAAATAAAAGTACTAAACTCTGTAAATCACTTTTTATTTGAATGAAAGTACTATATATATCGAATCTCTCTCTATTTCAATAAAAGTGCTTCACTTATCAAATTTCATTCTATTTAAAGGAAAGTACTCAACCCTTTCAAACTCTTTTTATTTAAATAAAAGTACTTTGCTAATAAATTTTCTTCTATTTAAACGAAAGTACTAAACTTGTAAAATCTCTTTCTATTTGAATAAAAGTACTCAAATTATAAATTTGCTTACATTTACAAAAAAGTACAAAATTTATCAAATCTTATTTTATTTGATTATAAATACTTAACTTTTTAAATCTCTTTTTATTTGATTGAAAGTAATCTACTTAATAATTTGTTTCCATTTGAATTAAAGTACTGTACTTTTCAAATTAATTTCTATTTCAATTAAAGTACTTAATTATCAAACCTTTTTTTATTTGAATAAAAGTACTTGTTCGAAAATTGCGTTCCTTAGACTAGATAGCACCACCTCTTGGCTAGCATGATTAATGCGCCGTCTGTTATCGCTGAGAAGTAGACATATCGATTGTTTCTATTGATCAAGAGATCACGCCACTTGACGTGTCAATAGGTCATTGGTCCCCTGTGTCGTCATCCTCTGCGTGTTATCTTCCTATTAATTGTTGGTCATCTCTTCCTAGCGTGGAACGCGCTAATTGGTGTATTGTCTTTTCTCCACTTTCGCTCTGTTCCTCTAATCGAACCGAAAAGTGGCGTGGTCTGACACAATCTTTTACGAATGAACAGTGCCGACGTATATTTAACAATCTCTGAAATTTGTGAATTCATCTTATAGTCTTCATCTTCCTTTAATTCTTATCTCTCACCGTTCCATCTYATCTCTCACCTCGCGTTTCCTCATCTAGACCATCTCTTTATACTCTCTCTCATTAACGACTTCTCAGGTAATCTCACAACCTTTATCTCTAATCTGAACCTCTCTATATTCGTTCTGACCTCTCA
>NW_014572747.1:0-1219 GCF_001313835.1 Polistes canadensis
ATGAAAAATCCGTTGGTATATTCTCTGTGATCACCCTCTCTCTCTCTCTCTCTCTCTCTCTCTCTCTCTCTCTCTCTCTCTCTCTCTCTCTCTCTTTCTCTCTCTCTCTCTTTCTCTCTTGTTCATTTAAGTGGCTACGATATCAATGAAAACGTCGCATTTATTCGTTATTCGTTACCTTTATCACGGGAACTTCTCTCCGGCTATTCTGCAAATGAACATTTTCAAATGCGTATGGAAGAAAAAAAAGAAAAAAAAAAGAAAAAAATATAACAAAAGTGTATGAAAAAGAGAGAAAGAAACGATAAAGAGATAGAGAAAGAGAGAGAGAGAGAGAGAGAGAGAGTGAAAATGAGAGATAGGGGTAAGGGGATACTACTGGTTTTGTATTTCAAACCAAAATGGGCTACGGTAAATTGCATAAAAAAGGACATTGTTCCGCGTCGACGATTTCATTGCAATAGAAATGAAACCAAATCCGCATGACAAAGGAGAAAAATATTCCGGAAACGAGTTTTCACCTGGCTCCTCGCACATGCGCATGAATTCTATCGATGGAGGGATAAAATACTTATGCGGCTTTATAATACATAAATATACGTGGCGTGTATGTAGAACAAACTGGAACGATTTAAAATGAACGAAAGAAAAATTGATAAAGAAATGATAAGAAGGAAATAAATGAACACGAAACGGAGAGATATATAATTATATTGAAAAGATATTCTTTTGTTTTTTGTTTGTGGTTTTTGTTTTTGGTTTTTGTTTTTTTTTAATATGGGAATATAAAATTATCCGAGTATGTTAAAATCATTTATTTACAATTCTCACAAACAAGTGTTAACAAAATTATTCATTTATAATTTCATATATAGTGTAAATTAATGTGTAACATGTAAGAGAGAGAAAAATAGAAATGGGAAATTGAAAAATATATTATTATTACGTTTGTAAAAATATTTTCCAAGATTAACGCGCGTGCGAAATGAATTATAGCGTTAATTATAAATTAAATGCATTTCGGTTAGGTAATTGTGCGCGAGAGTGCATTTTAAAATTAATTAAAATATGTTTAATGAACAAAATTTCGTTCCAATTTGAATTACATGTTTTTATTTTGGATAAAAAAAAATTAATCAATCACGTGTTGAAGCGAATACAAATTTTGTCTCGATAGACTTGATATTTTTCGATGGTAATAAAAATACTTCAAAAAAAA
>NW_014572748.1:0-1128 GCF_001313835.1 Polistes canadensis
AGAAAGTAGCAAAAATTTCTTTTTAAATATATTAAATCTTTTTTATGAAGGTAAAAATGTGCTATTAGAAACAAGACAGAATGGACGTCAGGTTTACTACAATCGAGTTTCTTTGAAAAACAATTAAGTTCTTCACGTAAAGTAACCAAAAAATGTTGCAATAACATGATTTTTTTCCTCTTTTTGGACTGCAGTTATTAAAATATAAATGGTGTTTGCTTGATTTTATTAAACGTAACACTTTTTAATTGTTAGTATGCGCTTTAAAACTTGAAAGAAAACGTTTTTCAGCTTTTTTTATATAGCATTTCTGTACGTATTTGCTAGTTTTGAACTACGGTTGATTTCAATAAGTCGCAAAAATTTCTTTCTAATAATATTTAAACATTTATAGCGACGGTTAGAATGGGCTACTAGAAACAAAACAGAATGGATGTTAGGTTCATTACAATCGAGTTTCGTTGAAAAAGTATTAAGATTTTCACGTAAAGTAACCAAAAAGTGTTGTTATAAAATGATTTTTTTCCTTTTTTTAGTTTGCAGTTGTGAAAATATAAATAGTATTTGCTGGATTTTATTGAACGTAACCCTTTTTATTTGGTATTAAAAGCTTTAAAACTTGAAAGAAAACGTTTTACAGCTTTTTTTATAAAGTATTTCTTTATGTATTTGATAGTTTCGAACTACGGTTTAATTCAGAAAGTAGTTAAAATTTATGTAATAAATATATATAAACATTTTTAGAGACGGTTCAATGTGCTACTAGAAACTAAACAGAAGGGATATCAGGTTTATTAAAATCGAGTTTTGTTGAAAAAGAATTGAGTTCTTCACGTAAAGTAACACAAAAATGTTGTTATAAAATGGTTTTTTTCCCTTTTTTTTGACTGCAGTTGTGTATTTATAAATGGTATTTGCTGGATTTTATTCAACGTAATACTTTTTATTTGTTAGTATACGCTTTAAAACTTGAAAGAAAACGTTTTACAGCTTTTTTTATAAAGCATTTCTTTATGTATTGGCTAGTTTTAAACTACGGTCGATTTCAGAAAGTCGCAAAAATTTCTTTCTAATATTATTTAAACATTTTTAGCGACGGTTAGAATGTGCTACTAGAAACAAAACAGA
>NW_014572749.1:0-1108 GCF_001313835.1 Polistes canadensis
AGTTTTAAAGCGTATACTAACAAATAAAATGTGTTACGTTCAATAAAATCCATCAAATAACATTTATAATTAAACTACTGCAGTTCAAAGAAAGGAAAAAAGTCATATTATTACAACATTTTTTGGTTACTTAACGTGAAGAACTCAATTCTTTTTCAGCTAAATCGATTGTAATAAACCTGACATACATTCTGTTTTGTTTCTAGTAGCACATCTTAACCGTCGCTAAAAATATATAAATATATTAAAGAAAAAATATTTGCTACTTTCTGAATAAAACCGCTGTTCAAAACTATCAGATACATAAAAAAATGCTATATAACAAAAGCTGTAAAACGTTTTCTTTTAAGTTTAAAATCGTATACTATCAAATAAAAAGTGTTACGTTCAATTAAATCCAGCATATAACATTTATGATTCGACAACTGCAGTTTAAAAAAAGGAAAAAAATCATGTTATTACAACATTTTTTGGTTACTGTACGTGAAGAACTCAATTCTGTTTCAACGAGACTCGATTGTAGTAAACCTGACGTCGATTCTATCTTGTTTTTAATAGCAAATTTTTACCTTCCTAAAAAAGATTTGACATATTTATAAAGAAATTTTTGCTACTTTCTGAATTACACCGTAGTTCAAAACTATTAGAGACATAAATAACTGCTATATAACAAAAGCTGTACATCGTTCTCTTTCAAGTTTTAAAGCGAATACTAACAAATAAATAGTTTTACGTTCAATAAAATCAAGCAAATATCATTTATATTTTAACAACTGCAATTCAAAAAAAGGGAGAAAATTATTCTATTACAACGTTTTTAGGTTACTATACGTGAAGAACTCAATTCTTTTACAACGAAAATCGATTGTAATAAACCTGATATTCATTCAGTTTTTTTTCCAGTAGCACATATTAACCGTCGCTAAAAATATATAAATATATTTAAAAAGAAATTTTTGCTACTTTCTGATTAAAACCGCTGTTCAAAACTATCAGATATATAAAGAAATGCTATGTAACAAAATCTGTAAAACGTTTTCTTTTAAGTTTTAAAGCGTATACTAACAAATAAAAAGTGTTACGCTCAATAATATCCAGCAAATAACAT
>NW_014572750.1:0-1218 GCF_001313835.1 Polistes canadensis
CATACATATATGTATCTCTGTCATATAATTGATAATAAAATATTAATAATAGTAAATCAAAAACGATGATTCTATTATCATCCGTTTCATATCTATCTCAATTATTATCCTAATTATTATTATAAATATTATATAGAAAATATATTAACGAAATATCTTTTGTAGTCTTTCGTTTAATATTTAAATGTTAAAAGTGAATAAGAGAAAAATGAAAAAAAAGAAAAAAAAAGAAAGAAAAAAAGAAAGATAAAATAGTAACCGAAGAAAAAGAAGAAGAAGAAGAAGAAGAAGAATAATTTAAGCAAATATTAGTTTTCATTTCGTTAAAAGCATTATGTCTTACGGTATAGTTGAGTCTTGTTATTACGATTGAAAACGTTGATTCAAATGCTACCTGCTGTACTGGTACACGTTCTTTCTTCTAACCGTAACAAATGTACAATGGCAAAGTACTCGTATACAGACATTGATTTACAACTAGCGTTTATGCTCCAAAAAAAAAAAATAAACAAACTTTTCTTACTATCTTTTTCTCTTTATATTAATTTTACTTTTAAAAACGACAAATAAAATGTGATAATGAAAACAAAAATCTTCTCTTGTATCATCTTACAATAAATTGAAAACTTCAACGACTTATTTACGTACATATATATATATATATATATATATACACGTACACATAAATTTATTATAATACACGTACACATAATTTATTATACTAAAAGTAAAGAATAATTCAATTGAAAGTTTGAAATGAATAAAACGATTGGAAAAGAAATATTCTACTTTGTGTATCTTTTTTTTTTTATATTTCTTTTTAAATTCCTACTTTGTATACACTTTTGCATTGCAACGTTAAGAATTTATATTAAATACATTCAACGTTTCTACGTGATGCATAATGGTATCTTAATTATCCATACGAAGCATTTAAGCTTGAGCTTTGATTACCTGTATACCAC
Organism: Polistes canadensis; assembly: GCF_001313835.1. Taxonomy (NCBI): domain Eukaryota; kingdom Metazoa; phylum Arthropoda; class Insecta; order Hymenoptera; family Vespidae; genus Polistes; species Polistes canadensis. The sequence goes on from NW_014572750.1 coordinate 966, forward strand.
CGATTAACCCAATCTTCGATTATACAGTTAAGCACACGTTTCGACCTGTATGCTTTCATTAAGCTTACATACCATAATGGTATACTACAATTGAATTGATCCGGTAATATTGCGATTTTTTGCTTTACCAATTAAAAAAAAACAAAAAGGTGGAAATAAAACATCGTAGATAGAAACGAAATGAAAAAGAATGAAAATATGAAAGTTTTTGTAAACGTTCTTCATTTTTTAATAATAATAATAATAATAATAA
>NW_014572752.1:0-1135 GCF_001313835.1 Polistes canadensis
TTCAACATCTTTAGCGACGGTTAAAATGTGCTACTAGAAAAAAAACAGATTAAATGTCAGGATTACTTCAATCAAGTTTCGTTAAAAAAGAATTGAATACTTCACGTAAAGTAACCAACAAATGTTGTAATAAAATGATTTTTTTTCCTTTTTGAACTGCAGTTGTGGAATTTTAATTGTTATTTACTGGATTTTTTTGCACGTTACACTTTTTATTTGTTAGTATACTCTTTAAAACTTGAAAGAAATCGTTTTACAACTTTTGTTTTATAGCATTTCTTTATGTATCTAATAGTTTCGTACTGCGGTTTAATTTACAATGTACTAAAAATTTCTTTCTAAATATATTTAATCATTTTAAGCGACGGTTAAAATGTACAACTTGAAACAAAACAGATTTAATGTCAGGTTTACTGCAATCGAGTTTCGTTGAAAAAGAAATGAATTCTTCACGTTAAGTAACGAAAAAATGTTGTAATAAAATGATTTTTTTTCTTTTTCTAGACAGCAGTTGTTAAAATATAATTGTTATTTGCTGGATTTTATTAAACGTAACACTTTTTATTTGTTAGTATACGCTTTAAACAAGAAAGAAAACGTTCTGCAGCTTTTGTTATATAGCATTTCTTTATGTTTATAATAGTTTTGTACTGCTGTTTAATTCAAAAAGTAGCAAAAATTTCTTTTTAAATATGTATTTCAAAATTTTTAGTGACGGTTTAAATGTGCTACTAGAAACAAAACAGTTTAAATGTCAGGTTTTCTAAAATCGAGTTTGGTTGGAAAAGATCTAAATTTTTCACGGAAAGTTATCAATAAATGTTGTAATAAAATGATTTTTTTCCTTTTTCTAGACAGCAGGTTTTGAAATATAAATGATATTTGCTTGATTTTATTAAACGTAACACTTTTTTTTTGTTAGTATACGCTTTAAAACAAGATTGAAAAAGACTAACATCTTTTGGTATATAGCATTTCTTTATGTATCTAATAGTCTTGTACTGCGGTTTAATACAGAAAGTAGCAAAAATTTCTTTCTAAATATACTTAATCATCTTTAGCGACTGTTAAAATGTGCTACTAGAAACACAACAAATTAAATGTCTGGTTTACTACAATCGAGTTTAGTTGAAAA
>NW_014572753.1:0-1179 GCF_001313835.1 Polistes canadensis
TATACTAACAAATAAAAAGTGTTTCGTTCAATAAAATCCAGCAAATAACATTTATAATTCAACAACTGCAGTTAAAAAAAAGGAAAAAAATCATTCTATTACAAAATTTTTTGGTTACCTAACGTGAAGAATTCAATTCTTTTTCAACGAAACTCGATTGTACTAAACCTGAAATCATTTCTGTTTTGTTTCTAGTAGCACATATTAACCGCCGCTAAAAATGTTTAAATATATTTAGAAAGAAATTTTTGCTACTTTTTGAATTGAACCGATGTTTAAACTATCAGATACATAAAGGAATGGTATAAAACAAAAGCTTTAAAACATTTTCTTGTAAGTTTTCAAGAGTATACTAACAAATAAAAAGTGTTTCGTTCAATAAAATCCAGCAAATACCATTTATAATTCAACAACTGCAGTCTAAAAAAAGGAAATAAATCATTTTATTACAACATTTTTTGGTTTCTTAACGTGAAGAATTCAATTTTTTTTCAACAAAACTCTATTGTAGTAAACCTGACATCCATTCTGTTTTTTATTTTCTAGTAGGCCATTTTAACTGTCGCTAAAAAAATTTACCATAATAAAAAGAAATCTTTGCGTTATTCTGAAATAAACCGTAGTTCAAAACTTTTAGATACATGAAGAAATGCTATAAAAAAAAAGCTTTAAAGCATTTTTTTTTCTAGTTTTCAAGCGTATACTAATAAGTAAAAAGTGTTTCGTTCAATAAAATCCAGCAAATAACATTTATAATTCCACAACTGTAGTTCAAGAAAAGGAAAAAAGTTACTTCATTACAAAATTTTTTGGTTACCTAATGTGAAGAATTCAATTTTTTTTCAACGAAACTCGATTGTAGTAAACCTGACATCAATTCTGTTTTGTTTCTAGTAGCACATTTAAACCGTCGCTAAAAATGTTGAAATATTTTTAGAAAGTAATGTGTGCTTCTTTCTGAATTAAACCGTAGTTCAAAACTATCAGATTCATAAAGAAATGGTATAAAACAAAAGCTGTAAAACATTTTTTTTCAAGTTTTCAAGCGTATACTAACAAATGAAAAGTGTTTCTTTTAATAAAATTCAGCAAATGACATTTATAATTCAAGAGTTGCAGTTCGAAAAAAGGAAAAAAATTATTTTATTACAACATTTTTTGGTTACTTAACGTGAAGAA
>NW_014572754.1:0-1131 GCF_001313835.1 Polistes canadensis
AGTTGCTGAGGAAGTCTCAAATAGAGACGAAACGTTCAACGGATAAATATAGTGTTCATCTTAATTAAAACCCGTCCAAAAAACAACTTCCCTAAGAGTAAACTTAGTAATAATATTAATAAATTTTGGATAAGAAAAAAATCTTGATTATATTAACATAATATATAAATACCTTAGCGAGTATCTCTGCCTGCAAGATATCGTCTCCTGTTAAAATTACATTCTGCACTCTTTGTCCCTCTCCAAAGTTTGATAGAAACCAATCTGTGTCGTGAACAAAATCAGAGTCGGGGGGAATCCAAAGTTTCAACGGATTCTTTTCTTGTCGAAACCAATACAATCCGCTAAGACAAAACATAATAATTATAACGCTTCCTATCAACCATCTCTGTGGTTGTAAAGCTATTCTCAATCCCAACCTGAAAGAAGCAAATTAAATCATTTTCCAGCGATGTACTTATCATTCATTCTAGCCAGTGTTTGTCGTACTAGAACGTGCTATGAATAAACAAGCTTTGAACTTACGCATAAAAAAACCGCTCTACTCCTTCTGATATACGTTTTGGTATGTGACGTATGATACTCATAAAAGATCTTTTCTTAGCAAATCTTTCTTGTATCTCCATTTTTCTTGTTAAATACAAGACCTTGCCTTGAAACAAACTATCTTCTTTTATAAGCGTTAGAACTTAAATTTGTGCATCTGCCTCATTGAAGTTTTGGAGTATTGTACTAGTACTAAACGAAAAGAATATCACAATGGTAGAGTTAGAAAACACATAAAAATGTGTTTACACAAAGGAAACTTGCAAACTTTAGCCTTATCGATTCACATTATCATAACCTCTGTATTTAAATTAACGTTGTAAAAAACTTGTGTCACTTGAATAATCAATATATATATATATAGTTTCAAAGATTGAATTAGAGATCTTTGAACATTTTTTACAGAAAATTTATTACTCGTTTGGATCATCTTAGCAATAAGAAAAGATATATGTATTCACATACAAGTTACAAATGGTTGCAAACTTTCACTTGGCCGGCAAGCTCTCTCTCTCTCTCTCTCTCTCTCTCTCTTTTATATAAAAACACACTCTCTCTCTCTTTCTCTCTCTCTCTCTCTCTCTC
>NW_014572755.1:0-1102 GCF_001313835.1 Polistes canadensis
CAAAAAAAGGAAAAATATCATTTTATTACAACATTTTTTTGTTACTTTACGTGAAGGATTCAATACTTTGTCCACGGAACTCGATTGTAGTTAACCTGACATCTATTTTGTCTTGTTACAAATAGCACATTTTACAGTCACTATAAATTTTTTAATATATTTAAGAAAAATTTTCGCTGCTCTCAGAACTAGATTGTAGTTCAAAACTATCAGATACTTAGAGAAATGCTATACAACAAAATCTGTAAACGTTTTCTCTCAAGTTTTAAAGCGTTGACTAACAAATAAAAAGTTTTGCGTTCAATAAATCCAGAAAATAACATTTATATTTCCACAACTGCAGTCCAAAGAATGGAAAAAAATCACTTTATTACAACATTTTTTTGTTACTAAACGTGAAGAACTCAATTCTTTTTCAACGAAACTCGAATGTAGTAAACCTGAAATCTATTCTGTCTTGTTTCTAATAGCCCATTTTTACTTTTACAAAAAAGATTTAAAATATTTTAATAGGAATTTTTACTACTTTCTGAATTAAACCGTAGTTTAAAACTAGCAGATATATAAAGAAATGCTATAAAAAAAAAGCTAGTAAACGTTTTCTTTCAAGTTTTAAAGCGCATATTAACAAATAAAAAGTATTACGTTTAATAAAATTTAGCAAATAACATTATTATTTCAAAAACCGCAGTACAAAAAAAGGAAAAAAATCATATTATTAACACATTTTTTTTGTTACTTTACGTGAAGAACTCAATTCTTTTTTGACGAAACTCGATTGTAGTCAACCTGACATTTGTTCTGTCTTGTTAATAATAGCACATTTTACCGTCATTTTAAATTTTTTAATATATTTAAAAAAGAATTTTTACTACTTTCTGAATTAAACCGTAGTACAAAAATAGCAGATACATAAAGAAATGCTATAATAAAAAAGCTGTAAAACGTTTTCTTTCAAGTTATAAAGCGCATACTTACAAATAAAAAGTGTTACTGTCAAGAAAATCCAGCAAATAACATTTATATTTTAACAACTGCAGTCCAAAAAAAAAATAAAAATCGTTTCATTACAACATTTTTTGATTACTTAACGTGAAGGATT
>NW_014572756.1:0-1096 GCF_001313835.1 Polistes canadensis
CTACTTACTGAATTAAACCGTAGATCAAAACTATCAGATACATAAAGAATTGCTTTATAACAAAACATGTAAAACGTTTTCTTTTAAGTTTTAAAGCGTGTACTAACGAATAAAAAGTGTTACGTTCAATAAAATTCAGCAAATAACATTTATTATTGAACAACTGCAGTACAAAAAAAGCAAAAAAATAATTTTATTACAACATATTTTGGTTACTAAACGTAAAGAATTAAATTCTTTTTCAACAATACTCGATTGTAGTAAACCTGACATCCATTCTGTTATGTTTCTAGTAGCAATTTTTAATTGTCGCTAAAAAGGAATAAATATATTAAGAAAGAAATTTTTGTTACTTACTTAATTAAATAGTAGTTTAAAACTATTAGATGCATAAAGAAATGCTATATAAAAAAAGCTGTAAAACGTTTTCTTTCAAGGTGTAAAGCGTATACTAACGTATAAAAAGTGTTACGTTCAATACAATCCAGCAAATAACATTTATTATTCAACAACTGCAGTTCAAAAATAGGAAAAAAATCATTATATTACAACATTTGTTAGTTACATTACGTGAAGAACTCAATACTTTTCAACGAAAATCGTTTTTATTAAACCTGACATCCATTCTGTTTTGTTTTTAGTAGCAATTTTTAACTATCGCTAAAAATGATTAAGTATATTTAGAAAGAAATTTCTGCTACTTACTCAATGAAACAGTAGTTCTAAACTAATAGATACATATAGAAATTCTATTTAATTAAAGCTGTAAAACGTTTTCTTTCAAGTTTTGAAGCGTATACTAACGAATAAAAAGATTTACGTTCAATAAAATCCAGCAAATAACATTTATATTTCAAAAACTGCAGTTTAAAGAAAGGAAAAAAATCATTTTATTACAACATTTTTGGGTTACTGAACGTGAAGTATTATATTCTTTTTCAACAAAACTCGATTATAGTAAACCTGACATCCATTCTGTTTTGTTTCTGATAGCAATTTTTTACATTCGCTAGAAGCGTTTAAATATATTTAGAAAGAAATTTTTGCTACTTTTTGAATTAAACCGTAGGTCTAAACTATTAGATACATAAAAAAA
>NW_014572757.1:0-1156 GCF_001313835.1 Polistes canadensis
TATATATAAAAAAGAATTTGCGTAATTGTGTGATCGTACAAATAATATGTGTGTTGTGATTCAACAAAAGCTTTAACTATATCGAGATATCTCACTTTAAGGAGTAACTTCACGCTCAATCCACCCAACCACCACCATCAAGCAACCAACCAACGAACCATCACCCACCCACCCACTCAACCCTACCTTACCTTACCCTACCTTACCTTACTTTACCCTACCCCACCTACTCACATCCCTCTCTTTGAACGGTAAACGCGTGCACGTATTCTCCTCCCCCTCTTCCTCTTCCTCATTTTACCCCTCAACGACGAAGGATCTCAGAATTTCTCGAATAGGAGGATGAAGGTAGGGTTGATTTTGCACGTGTGTAAGATGTGTGTTAGATTGTGTATGCACGAGTACACCAATACTATGATATATAGGGGAGACAAAGTGAACGGTTGCACGAGTTAAAGAGACATATACATATATATATATATATATACACACATATATATATATAGAGAAAGAAAAATAGATAGACCACACCCGCGAAAAGCGTGTGCTTTAAGCCCTCGTTGCTTTTCCCGTTGCCTTTTAAATCGCTATTTTTAGCGACAAACTTAACGCTTATACGTATCTTACATGGATAGGAAGAAGACTTCTCTCTTTTTTTTTTTCTGCATTTCTTTTTTTTTTTGCTTTTTTCATTCTCTTTTTGTTTTTTACTTTTACACGTTCCTCTCTCTATCTTTCTCTCTCTTTCTTTCTCTTTCTCGTCGTGTTTCCATTTCGGTGAAAACGGCACTAAAAATAATACGTTCATCGTCAGAAAGAAAAAGAAAGAGAGAGAGAGAGAGGAAGCTTTTACCATTAGTGTAATTAAATTCGAGTTGAGTATATTAAGTGCATGTGTAACGTTTAATGTGCCACCACCGGCAACCAACCAACCAACCAACCAACCAACCAACGAATGTACGGAACGAATGAACGAAAAGCTCAACTTGGGGTTGGAGGGGAGATACTTTTTGAAAATTTATTTCGAACGCCGGCTACGGACAAAATCATTGCCCTACTTTCCTTAATTTCTTTTTTTTTTTATATATATATTTAAATATATATTATATATATTTAATTTAAATATATTTTATATATAATATATGTTATACGGGGT
>NW_014572758.1:0-1213 GCF_001313835.1 Polistes canadensis
TTTTTTTTTTTTTTTTTTCATCTCTGTTTCATCTTTTTTTCTTTTTTTCTTTTTTTTTTTATTTTATTTTAAAATATAAATCCAATCGTTTGGTTAGAAAGCAACAGGAGGCTTTATTTTATCTCTCTCTCTCTCTCTCTCTCTCTCTCTCTCTCTCTCTCTCTCTCTCTCTCTCTCTCTCTATTTCTCTATTTCTCTTTTTCTATTTTTATTTTCGTATGTCCCAGACACACGTATATTTCAATTTTTTTATCAAAATTCGTATAATAATAACAAAAGAAAATCAACCCCCATTAATCGAACAAAGTGCTTCCGATCGATACGAAATAATAATTGATTGCAAATTAAATTGAAAGCAAGAAAATATGGAGGGGGAAAAAAAAGAACAGAAAGAGAGAGACAGAGAGAGAGAGAGAGAGAGAGAGAGAGAGAGAGAGAGAGAGAGAGAGAGAGAGAGAGAGTGGATGATCTCTAATTACGGTGAGAGTCAAGAATAAGAATAAGAAGAAGAATAAGAACGTTTAACAGATTTCCTGAATCCTTTTGGCACTTGATCCTTGCCAAATGAATTTGGCCCGACGATGAGTATGAGGATAAGCGTTGGAGAGGGGGGGGGCCGGGGGGGGGAGGAGGGAGAAGAAGAACAGGGGATGAGTCCGTTCATGTTTTTCACCACTCGTCATGAAGTTAAGGAAAAGAAAGTAAAAAAAGATAAACGAAGAAGAAAGTAAGATAGAGAAAGGGTAAGGGAATCCAAGAGAGAGAGAGAGAGAGAGAGAGAGAGAGATAGAGGATAGTGTTTACCGGTTTATACGTCGAGAAGTTTACGGTTTCTCGACAGCCGGATAGCCCCTTTTCCACGAGCCATTCTCGTACAGTTGAATCGTTCCCTAAATGTTCCGCCAAAAGATAATCCGAAGTTTCTTGTCCCTCCCGCGAAAAGTTTCTCCTCTTCGAGATCTTTCATGCACCCCCCCCCTACCCTCCCTCCCACCCTTTTCTCTTTCTCTCTTTCTCTGTGTCTGTCTGTCTGTCTATCTATTTGTCCTCCCATTTCTCTTTATTTCTTTCTTATATTCTCAAATAGCTAGCTTAATGGTTTTCTCTTGACGAGTCTTACTTGTTAGAAAAAAACATTCACATGCTCGAATAGAAGAAATAGGAAAGGTTCAAGAAATTGTCATGCTTTTTTTTTTTGTTTTTTTTTTTTTTT
>NW_014572759.1:0-1155 GCF_001313835.1 Polistes canadensis
TAATAATTTCTAATATATATATTATTTTTCTAGTAATAATTCTTTCAATATTAATGCATCATAATGATCACAATAAAAATTTGGTTTTTTTTCTCTCTAAAATATTAATTAATAAAACAAAAATAAAATTCAACATATTAAATTTAGAAAACTTTTCTATAAATATATATATAATTAATCTTGTTACATAAAAAAATGATGAAGAAATAAATTGAAAAATAAATTGACAGAATATATTATATATTAGACAATAGAATCAGTATAATATCTCATGCAAATAATTTGACATAGAATGTAGAAATAAAACAACATAGTTGGCATGCATGTACACGACATAGAGAAATAAGTTAGTAGGAAAATGTAATAGTGTTCTATGGTGGTAGAGGTGAAGCAAAAGAGGATGAGGAAAAGGGTGGAAAAGGGGGTTGACTTGTTGCGACAATAGGGTGGTTACTTTGTCCAGGAAGTAGAGCACTACCACTACTATCATCTCACCCTTCTCTTGGTTTCAGGGTTTCAACTATAGAGACGCTAATGCAAGTTCCGGTTGAGCTATACAAGAAATACAGAAATACTGAAAAAGTGAAAGATTACAAAAAAAACGAAGGATACAAAAAATGCAATAAAAAAACTAAGAATAGGAAATAAATAAATAATAAAATGAGAAAAACACTAAAGAAAATAATTGAAATGAAAATTAATCAAAAACGATACAAACAATATAATAAAAATCAATTGGTGCTTAAATAGTGCACACATTTGAAGTGTAACTTTCCTAGTTTGAATTTACCTTAGCTCTAATAAATTATATTTATTTTTCTATATTTTATTTTAAATATTTTTATTATAGTTTTAATGAGCACAAACACACATGTTTAACAATCTTCCAGACTTTCCATATCCTCTCACACACTCACATTCCTAAATATAATTGGAATTGAAAATGTTACAAAATTTTGTTTGAGTTACAGCAAAACTTTCTAATTAAAAATAACGAAGTTAAACTTCAATAAACAGACAATAAAAAGTGTAGAAGAAGAAACAAGATAGCTACTAAAAAAAAAATTAAAAATAGGAAATAAGTGAAAAAATCAAATATAATATCAAATATAACCAGAAAGATGATATATATATATATATATATATATCATTTTT
>NW_014572760.1:0-1110 GCF_001313835.1 Polistes canadensis
TCCTCTTCCGGGACGTCACAATTGAACAAAACACTTTTTATTTGTTAGTATAGGCTTGAAAACTTAAAAGAAAAAGTTTAACAGCTTTTGTTTTATAGCATTTCTTTATGTATCTGATAGTTTTAAACTACGGTTTAAATCAGATAGTAGCAAATTTTTCTTTCTAAAAAAATTTACACATTTTTAGCGACGGTTAAAAGGCGCTACTAGAAACCAAACAGAATGGATGTCAGGTTTACTACAATCGAGTTTTGTTGAAACAGAATTGAGTTCTTAACGTACAGTAACCAAAAAATTTTGTAATAAAATGACTTTTTTCCTTTTTTTGAACTGCAGTTTATGAATTATAAATGTTACCTGCTAGATATTTTTGAACGTAACACTTTTTTCTTATTAGTATGCGTTTGAAAATTTGGAAGAAAATGTTTTACAGCTTTTGTTTTATACCATTTCTTTAAGTATCTGATAGTTTTTAACTACATTTAATTCATAAAGTAGCAAAAATTTCTTTCCTAAAATATTTAAACATTTTTAGCGACGGTTAAAATGTGCTTCTGGAAACCAAACAGAATGGATGTCAGGTTTACTACAATCGAGTTTCGTTGAAAAAGAATTGAATTCTTTACGTTAGGTAAACAAACAATGTTGTAATAAAATGATTTTTTTCCTTTTTTTGAATTGCAGTTGTTGAATTATAAATGTTATTTGCAAGATTGGATTGAACGAAACACTTTTTATTTGTTAGTATAGGCTTGAAAACTTAAAAGAAAAAGTTTTACAGCTTTTGTTTTATATGATTTCTTTATGTATCTGATAGTTTTAAACTACGGTTTAATTCAGATAGTAGCAAATGTTTCTTTCTAAAAAAATTTAAACATTTTTAGCGACGGTTTATTTGTGCTACTAGAAACCAAACAGAATGGATGTCAGGTTTACTACAATCGAGTTTAGTTAAAAAAGAATTAAGTTCTTCACGTACAGTAACAAAAAAATGTTGTAATAAAATAATTTTTTTCATTTTTTTGAACTGAAGTTGTTGAATTATAAATGTTACTTGCTGGATATTTTTAACGTAACACTTTTTACTTATTAGTATGCGCTTGAAAACTT
>NW_014572761.1:0-1098 GCF_001313835.1 Polistes canadensis
AAAAAAGAAAAAAAATTATTCTATTACAACATTTTTTGGTTACATTATGTAAAGAACTCAATTCTTTTTCAACGAAACTCGATTGTAGAAAACCTGACATCCATTCTGTCTTGTTTCTAATGGCACATTTTTACCTCCACAAAAAAAATCTAATATATTTTAAAAGAAATTTTTGCTACTTTCTGAATTAAACCGTAGTGTAAAACTATCAGATACATAAAGAAATGCTATATAACAAAAACTGTAAAACGTTTTGTTTCAACTTTTAAAGCGTATACTAACAAATAGAAAGGTTTACGTTCAAAAAAATCAAGCAAATAACATTTATATTTTAACAACTGCTCTCCAAAAAAAGGAAAAAAATCATTATTTTACAACATATTTTTGTTACTTTACGTAAAGAATTTAAATCATTTTAAACTAAACTCGATTGTAATAAACCTGACATCCACTCTGTCTTGTTTTTAATAGCACATTTTTACCTTTACATAGAAGTTTAATTGTATTTAAAAAGAAGTTTTTGCTACTTGCTGAATGAAATCGTAGTTTAAATCTATCAGATACAGAAAGAAATTCTATTTAACAAAAGCTTTAAAACGTTTTCTTTCAAGTTTTAAAGCGTATAATAACAAGTAAAAAGTGTTACGTTCAATAAAATACAGCAAATAACATTTATATTTTAACAATTGCAGTCCAAAAAAAAAAATATTATTTTATAACTAAATTTTTTTGTTACTTTACGTGAATAATTTAATTCTTTTTCAACAAAACTCGATTGTAGTCAACCTAACATTTATTTTGTTTTGTTTCTAATAGCACATTTTAACCGTCGCTAAAAATGTTTTAATATATTTAAAAAAAAATTCTAATTACTTTCTGAATGAAACAGTAGTTCAAAACTATTAGATACATAAAGAAATGCTATATAACAAAACTGTGAAACGTTTTGTTTCAACTTTTAAAGCGTATACTAACATATAAAAAATGTAACGTTTAATAAAATCCAGCAAATAACATTTTTGTTTTAACAACTTTAGTCCAAAAAAAGGAAAGAAATCATTTTATTACAACATTTTTTTGTTACTTTACGTGAAGAAT
>NW_014572762.1:0-1201 GCF_001313835.1 Polistes canadensis
ATTTAAATAGACAGAGATTAAATGAACAAAGTACTTTTATTCAAATAAAAATATTTTGGATAAGTTGAGAACTTTCATTCATATTAGTAGAGATTTTATGAGTTTAGTACTTTCCGTTAAATAGAAAAAGATTTGATGTATTGAGCACTCCTGTTCGAAAATTGCGCCCCTCAGACTAGATAGCAGCCCCTCTCGGCTAGCATGATTAAGACGCCGTCTGTTATCGTTAAGAAGAAGACATATCGAGTGTTTTTCTTGATCAAGGGATCACGCCACTTAACATGTCAATAGGTCATTGGTCCCCTGTGACGTCAACTTCTGCGTGTTACTCTCCTATTGATTGTTTGTCATCTCTTCCTAGCGTAGAACTCGCTAATTGGTGTATTGTCCTCTTTCCACTTCCGCTCTGTTCCTCTAATCCAACCGAAAAGTGGCGTGGTCCAAGCCGAATCATTTAAGAAGTTAATCAGGGCGGACGTACATTTAGAAATCTCAGAAAATTGTGAATCATCTCATAGTCTTCATCTCGCTTCATTTTCATCTCTAACCGTTCCATCTCATCTCACTCTCGCTGTTTCTCATCTAGACCATCCTTGTATTGTGTCTTTCTGACTGATCATCTCTTTATACTCTCTCTCATTAACGACCTCTCAGGTAATCTCATAACCTTTATCTCTAATTCTGAACCTCTCTTTATATTTTTTGACCTCTCATTTTCGTACTATTCGTATTATTAATTCTATTGTTTCTCATACAAAATTCATTACTACATTTTTTTTGTTCTAACGGCTTCTCGTGCTACGTACTTCCGGGACACGTGGCGTGATATCCGGTACACGTAACGTAGCTTACCTATTACTATTTGGTAAACTTATTATAATTTTGTTATCTATATTTTTCTGTTCATAATTTCTAATAAATCTTGTTAAACATAGATTCTACCAGAAATTCATATATTACAGTCCACTAGCCTATTTCATTGTCTTCTCTTAGCGCATCTCTTTCCAAAATAGTAATTTTTTCACGAACAACTCCCATTCAAATAAAAAGAGATTTAATGTCCTAAATACTTTTATTTAAAAAGAAAGAGATATGATGTGATGATTAATTTAATTTAAATAAAACGGGATTTGATTAGTTATTAACTTTTATTTAAATGAAAAAAGATTTGATGTGTTGAATACTTTTATTTAAAAAGAAA
>NW_014572763.1:0-1198 GCF_001313835.1 Polistes canadensis
ATAATTCACCGTCCTAACTTCTTCTGAATCGATTGTCTCGAATAAACGGTCACAGGATTTTTGTGTAATATGGGTTTTATTCGTTAGAATAATGTCACTTTTTTCACAGGTAAAACCAAAGTATATTCTTATAAAAATTATACAACTGATTACACAAAATAATGGAGAAGTCTATCTTYCTAGCTAACTAAATAAAAAGAGTATTGTAAAAAAGACTTCTCTTGTTTAACGTATAAAGGAGACAAATCTTTAAGTGTTTTCTTAGTCTTTCTAAGAGGAAGAAAGACAATCAGGCACAAAACGTATAAGTATATATTATTAAAAAAAGGTAAATATTTTTAAGGTTATATTTTCAAGTGAATAGTTCTGAGGTTGTTAGTAGAGTGTCAGCGTGGAGTCTTTTGGCTCCTCACGTCGCCCCCAGTACGGCCGAGTGGGAGTTACCTTCACTCGCGTCAAAATGATCCCTCCAATATCTACCATCACCAACTCGTGAGAAAAGAATGCGCCGACTTCTTAGTTTTGCACGTGCGAATAAATATCAGTTACTATCAAGCGATAATTTGCTGGGTCAGCTGAAAATTGAATTTGCTTTGGAAAAATATTGGTTACTATCAAGCGCTAAACTGCTGCGTCAGCTGGGAATAGAATTGGCCTCGGAAAAATTTTAGTTACTATCAAGCAGCAATTCTTGGAACTGCACGTGCGTGTTATTCCCGAGCTAAGAGATTTCTTTTCAATCCACACGTGCCTTTATCACGAGCGTAAGAATTTTTGTGCAAGATTATATTATTATTTTATTATAATGTTAGTAATAATAAGAATTATTTGTTCTATTGACTGCCAATAATCATTAAAGTTATTCTTGAATACCTTTTTTGATTAAATAGTATCCGCTGCAATCATTTAATTATTAGTAAATGCTAATAGTAATTGTTACATTACTCAATGTTAATATAAAAAACGTCGGTAATGTAGGAGCGCAAAGTCGGTAATATAGAATCGCAAAGTCGGTATTACCGACTTTTACCTATCAAGAGACTTGCTTACCGACTTCGGTTTTAGGTAATGCAGGTTTCCCTATGAACGACAATCAAAACACGTTTCCACCATTACCATATGTTGTCAAAAACAGTAACCATTGATGGTCGTTTATAAGAGCGCTGAATACAAATAAAATTCACAGTGTATATACTGT
>NW_014572764.1:0-1154 GCF_001313835.1 Polistes canadensis
GAGGGTGAATATATATATATATATATATATATATATTCACCCTCGCGAATTTAACACACACGTGAATTTAAAAAAATATTAAAAGCCCTGTCCGCGTACTATCGGCAAGAAAATTTACGAAATATCCCGGCAAAATTGTTATTTACGTTTTTCTTTTTTAAATCGACAAATAATTGATTCTAATGGATGTGTTAAATATTATTATCAAACGAGGAGTGTATCAATAATAATGAATTTTCGGTCGAGATGCACGCACTATTTGTGTACGATTTATTTATGAACATCGTGAAAATGGAAAATCGATTCTCTTCATTATTTTATAATCGATTATTCGGAATCATTGGCTCTCTGTCATGGATACAAAACTAATCAACTATTATTTTGATATAAACCGTAGAGAGTACTCATTTTGTAATTTATTTAACAGATACATTTTAAACATTTTTACTTGGAAAAAGAAAACGTTTAAATCGGCCAATCAACCATACGTTTATTTTCATCAATTTAAAGAAAAGTTATCAAGCTATACACATATTTTTAACCAAATTCTTTTGACAAAGAAATCGAACACATTCAAATACATCGTCTTTTACGATCTAAATATATATTTAATAAAAAAAGAAACAATTTTAATATTTTTAAAATAACTCTCTTTTTTTGCCCTTTTTACAATTTCGATTAAAAATGAACATTGAAAATACGTCACGATTCCTGACCAATTCTCTTATAAAAGTTTACCATTTGACGATAATAAAAAAAAGTTGGCAGAAATAATATATATATATAGTTTATCCGTATAGACCGCATGAAAAAATGATTCAATTTAATTTTAAAAATTTTTAACTGCAACAAACATTTCATCAACACGCGCTGTACTCTTACGTAATTCTTTTTATTATTATTTATACAATAACGAGTGTTAAAACTTGCAAAATGTTATTTCCTTCTCTAAAATGTTTACCTATAAGTTGGACAAAAAAAAATAAAAGAGAAATAAGTGTGGGAAGCGGTAGGAGGGGGAAGAGAATGAACGAGAGAAAGTGAGAAAGGTAAAATTATACTTTTTCAACGGTTAGTTATAGTTTAAATGATGTTAGTGAAAACAACCTCGATGAGATTCTTATCAAACGAGAAAAAAAGAAAAAAAAAAAAAA
>NW_014572765.1:0-1123 GCF_001313835.1 Polistes canadensis
TAATAAAATGATTTTTTTCCTGCTTTTGGACTGCTGTTGTGGATTTATAAATAGCATTTGCTGAATATATTGACCGCCACATTTTTTATTTGGTATTTAACGCTTTAAATCTTGAAAGAATACGTTTTACAGCTTTTGTTGTATAGCATTTCTATATGTATATGATAGTTTTGAACTACGGTTTAATTCAGTAAATAGCGAAAATTTCTGTTTAAATATATTGAATTTTTTTTGTGCAGGTAAAAATGTGGTATTAAAAACTTAACAGAATAGATGTTAGGTGGACTACAATAAAATTTTGTCAAAAAAAAATTTAATTGTATACGTAAAGTAACCAAACATAGTTGTAATAAAATGATTTTTTCTCTTTCTTTGAGGGCAGTTGTTGAAAAGTAAATGATATCAGCTAAAATTTATTAGACATACCACTTTTTAGTTAATAGTATACACTTTAAAACTTGAATGAAAATGTTTTATAGCTTTTGTTATATAGAATTTTTTTAGATATCTTATAATTTTACCTACGATTTATATTAGAAACTACCGAAAAATTTTTTCTAAATATATTCTAACATTTTTAGCGAAGGTAAAAATGTGCTATTAGAAACAAAACAAAATAAATGTCAGGTTGATTACAATCGGGTTTCGATGGAAAAGAATTGAATTCTTTACGGAAAGTAAATAAAAAATGTTGTAATAAAATGATTGTTTGCCTTTTTTTAAACAGCAATTGTTGAAATATAAATGTTACTTGCAGGATTTTATTGAACGAAATATATGTTATTTGTTAATATACGCTTCAAATCTTGAAAGAAAATGTTTTACAACTTTTGTTGTATAGCATTTCTTTATGTATCTGATAGTTGAGGACTACGGTTTAATTCAGAAAGTAGCGAAAATTTCTTTTCAATTATATTTAAAAATTTTTAGTGACGGTAAAAATGTGCTACTAGAAACATAACAGATGAAATGTCCGGTTTACTACAATCGAGTTTCGTTGAAAAAGAATTAAATTCTTTACGCTAAGCAACTAAAAAATGTTTTAATAAAATTATTTATTCCCTTTTTTTGGACTGCTGTTGATCAAATATAAATGTTATTTGCTGGATTTTATTGAACGTAA
>NW_014572766.1:0-1119 GCF_001313835.1 Polistes canadensis
TTCAACAACTGCAGTTCTAAAGAAGGAAAAAAATCATATTATTACAACATTTTTTGGTTACTTAACGTGAAGAATTCAATTTTTTTTCAACGAAACTCGACTGTAGTAAACCTGACATTTAATCTGTTTTGTTTCTAGAAGCACATTTTTTCCGTTGCTAAAAGTGTTTAAATATTTTTAGAAAGAAATTTTTGCTACTTTCTGAACTAAATTGTAGTTAAAAACTATCAGATACATAAAGAAATGCGATAAAGCAAAAGATGTAAAACATTTTCTTTTAAGTTTTAAAGCGTATACTAACAAATAAAAAGTATTTCGTTCAATAAAATCCAGCAAGCAACATTTATAATTCAACAACTGCAGTTCAAAAAAATAAAAAATCATTTTATTATTACATTTTTTGGTTACTTAGCGTGAAGAATTCAATTTTTTTTTAACAAAACTCGATTGTACTAAACCTGACATCCATTCTGTTTTATTTCTAGTAGCACATATTAACCGTCGCTAAAAATGTTAAAATATATTGAGAAAGAAATTTTTGCAACTTTTTGAATTGAACCGTAGTTCAAACTATCAGATACATAAAAAAATGGTATAAAGCAAAAGCTGTAAAACATTTTCTTTCAAGTTGTCAAACGTATACTAATAAGTAAAAAATGTTACGTTCAATAAAATCCAGAAAATAACATTTATATTTCAACATCTGCAGTCCAAAAAAAGGAAAAAAATCATTTTATTACAACATTTTTTGGTTGCTGTACGTGAAGAAGTCAATTCTTTTTCAACCAAACTCGATTGTAGTAAACCTGACCTCTATTCTGTTTTTTTTCTAGTAGCACATTTTAACTGTCGCTAAAAAATTTTAACATATTTAAAAAGAAATTTTTGCTACTTTCTGAATTAAACCGTAGTTAAAAAATAGCAAATACATGAGGAAATGCTGTAAAACTAAAGCTGTAAAACGTTTTCTTTTAAGTTTTAAACCGTAAACTAACAAATAAAAATTGTTTCGTTCAATAAAATCCAGCAAATAACATTTATAATTCAACAACTGCAGTTCAAAAAAAGGAAAATAATCATTTTGTTACAACATTTTTTGGTTACTTAACGTGAAGAATT
>NW_014572767.1:0-1193 GCF_001313835.1 Polistes canadensis
CTTTCTTTCTTTCTTTCTTTCTTTCTTTCTTTCTTTCTTTCTTTCTTTCTTTCTTTCTTTCTTTCTTTCTTTCTTTATTTCTTTCTTTCTTTCTTTATTTCTTTCTTTCTTTATTTCTTTCTTTCTTTCTTTCTCTCGTTCGTTCTTTCATCGCAATGATGATGATGATGATGATGATGATGATGATGATGTTGTTGTTGTTATTGTTGACAGGTGATCATTACCTAAATCACCAAACGCGTGTACCATTATCACCAACCTTGTCTGACTTGTGTTTCTCGACATGAGAAGGCGCTGCAAGCCTCAACGCCCTGAGCTGCTCGAAGTTGGGTGGCTAGAGATAGGTGCATTTTGGGGCAGCATGCAAACGTTAAGAAACCGATGAAACCAAAGTTAACTACTAAAAACAAGTCGAGCGTTCATAAGGGGACTCGCGTTCAAGAAATTATCTTGGATGTTTGTACTGTCTTGAGAGATAACGTAACACGTGATTAGAGAACGTGGTATGTATATATATTACGGTCAATGTATTACTGTAGAAATTGAATTAAAGACACCCTACTGAAGCACATTTTATAGATTGACCAAAATCCTTTGAGCATTGTATACAATGCTCGGAATATATATATTGACCGTAATATATATATACTTACCCTAAAGAGACGATACTTCGGAATAAAAAGAAAAAGATTAAAAGGAAGATTTTGTTAAGCAGAAAACAAGAAAATCGCCATTGAATAACTTTGAAACAATTTTAATAATACAATACCGTAATATATTTTATACGAGATGATAAAGTATTTATGTAATAGGTAATTTTCATTATTGTTCTCTTTTTCACTCGATGTAAAAGGGAAAAAGAAGAATAAGAATATAAGAAAAAGAACATTAATGTTTCTTCGTTGAGAAGACGAGGCAACTCATCGACGAGAGGTACCCTCAGTATCGACTCTTGTACTTGCAGCTCTCTCTTTCTCTCTCTTTCTATCGTCTCATTTGTTACGCACGGTCACCCGTCAAAGATTTTTCCTCTTTCTCTCTTTCTCTCTTTCTCTCTTTCTCTCTTTCTCTCTTTCTCTCTCTCTCTCTCTCTCTCTCTCTCTCTCTCTCTCTCTCTCTCTCTCTCTCTCTCTCTCTCTCTCTCTTTCTATTCTTTTTCAATCTTTCTGTCCTTCATACATAAACGTACATAA
>NW_014572768.1:0-1112 GCF_001313835.1 Polistes canadensis
AACAACTGCAGTTCAAAAAAATAAAAAAAATCATTTTATTACTTTATTTGTTAGTTACTTAGCGTGATAAATTCAATTCTTTTTCAACGAAACACGACTGTAGTAAACATGATATTTAATCTGTTTTGTTTCTAGTAGCACATTTTAACCGTCGCTAAAAATGTTTAATATATATTTAGAAAGAAATTTTTGAAACTTTCTGAAGCAAACCGTAGTTCAAAACTATCAGATACATAAAGAAATGCTATAAAACAAAAGCTGTAAAACTTTTTCTTTCAAGTTTATAAGCGTATACTTACAAATGAAAAGTGTTATGTCTAATAAAATCTAGCAAAAATTATTTATATTTAAACAAATACAGTCCAAAAAAAGGAAAAAAATCATCTTATTACAACATTTTTTGTTTACTTTACGTAAAGAACTCAATTCATATTTAACGAGTATCGATTGTAATAAACCTGACATCAATTCTGAATTGTTTCTAGTAGCACATTTTAACCGTCGCTAAAAATGTTTAATATATATTTAGAAAGAAATTTTTGCAACTTTCTAAATTTAACCGTAGTTCAAAACTATCAAAAACATAAAGAAATGCTATAAAACAAAAGCTGTAAAACATTTTCTCCCAAGTTTACAAGCGTATACTAACAAATAAAAAGTGTTATGTTTAATAAAATTCAGCAAATAACATTTATATTTCAACAACTGCAGTCCAAAAAAAGGAAAAAAATTATTTTATTACTACATTTTTTGTTTACTTTACATAAAGAACTCAATTCATTTTCAACGAGAATCGATTGTAATAATCCTGACATCAGTTCTGAAGTGTTTCTAGTAGTACATTTTAACCGTCGATAAAAATGTTTAATATATATTTAGAAAGAAATTTTTGCTACTTTCTAAATTAAACCGTAGTTCAAAACTATCAGATGCATAAAGAATTGCTATAAAACAAAAACTGTAAAACTTTTTCTTTCAAGTTTGCAAGCGTATACTAACAAATAAAAATTGTAATGTCTAATAAAATCCAGCAAATAACATTTATATTTCAACAAATGCAGGCCAGAAAAAGGAAAAAAATCATTTTATTACAACATTTTTTGTCTACTTTA
>NW_014572769.1:0-1098 GCF_001313835.1 Polistes canadensis
ATATAAATGTTATTTGCCGGATTTTAATGAACGTAACACTTTTTATTTGTTAGTATACGCTTTAAAACTAGAAAGAACACGTTTTACTTCTTTTGTTATATAGCATCTTTTTATGTATCTGATAGTTTTCAACTACGGTTTAATACAGAAAGTAGCAAAAATTTCTTTCTAAATATATTGAAAAATAAATAATGACTGTAAAATGTGCTATAAGTAACAACACAGAATAGATGTCATGTTGACTACAATGTAGTTTCGTTGAAAAATAACGAGTTCTTCGCGTAAAGTATCCAAAATATGTTGTAATAAAATGATTTTTTTCCTTTTTTTGGACTGCTGTTGTTGAAATATAAATGTTATTTGCTAGTTTTTGTTAAACGTAACACTTTTTATTTGTTAGTATGTGATTAAAACTTGAAAGAAATCGTTTTACATCATTTGTTATATAGCATCTCCTAATGTATCTGATAGTTTAGAACTATATTTTAATTCAGAAAGTAACAAAAATTTTTTTTTAAATATAATAAATCTTTTTTGTGAAGGTAAAAATGGACTATTCGAAACAAGACAGAATGGATGTCAGCTTTACTACAATCGAGTTTTGTTGAAAAAGAAATCAATCCTTCACGTTATGTAACCAAAAAATGATGTAATAAAAGGAATTTTTTCCTTTTTTTGGACTGTTGTTTTCGAAATATGATTGTTATTTGCTCAATTTTATTGGACATACCACTTTTTCTTATTTGCGAACGCTTCAAAACTTGAAAGAAAATTTTTTACAGCTTTTGTAATATAGCATTTCTTTATGTATCTGATAGGTTGGGACTACGGTTTAATTCAGAAAGTAGCAAAAATTTCTTTTTAATTATATTTAAAAATTTTAACCTATGCTAAAAATGTGCTACTAGAAACAAAACAAAGTGAATGTCAAGTTTACTACAATCGAGTTTGGTTAAAAAAGAATTTTAATCTTCACGTTAAGAAACAAAAAATTTTGTAGAAGAATGATTTTTTCCCTTTTTTTGGAATGCAGTTGTTAAAACATACATGTTATTTTCTTGATTTTATTGAACGTAAAACTTTTTATTTGTTAGTATG
>NW_014572770.1:0-1131 GCF_001313835.1 Polistes canadensis
TATACGCTTCATAGCTGGACAGAACACGTTTCATAGTTTCTGTGAAACATCTCTTCTTTAAATTTGTTATATTTTTTAACTACAGTATAATAATTTAGCAAAAATTTTTTTTTAAACGTATTAAATTTTTTTAGTGAAGGTAAATATGAGCTTCTTGAAACTAAACAGAATAGTTGTTTGGTTGACTACAATCGGATTTTGTCGAAAACCAAATCTAATTTTACACGTAAAGTAACCAAAAAAAGTTGTAATAGAATGATATTTTCTCTTTCTTTGACTCCAGTAGTTAAAAAGTGAATGATATTTGCTAGAATTTATTTGAAATAACACTTTTTTCTTGTTAGTATACGCTATAAAACTTGAAAATAATTGTTTAACAGCTTTTGTTATATAGTATTTCTTTATGTATCTGATAGTTTTGAACTACTGTTAATTTAGAAAGTAGCAAAAATTACTTTTTAAATATATTAAATGTTTTTTGTTAGGGTAAATATGTGTTATTAGAACCAAGACAGAATGTATGTCAGGTTTACTGCAATCAAGTTTCGTTGAAAAAGAATAGAGTTTTTTACGTAAAGTAACCAAAAAATGTTGTCAAAATGACTTTTTTCCTTTCTTTGGACTGCAGTTGTTGAAATATAAATTTTATTTGCTAGATTTATTTAGACATAAATCTTTTTACTTATAAGTATACGCTTTAAAACTTGACAGAAAATGTTTTATAGCTTTTGTTATATAGCATTTCTTTAGGTATCTAATAGATTTGAACGACTGATTAATTATGAATGTAGCAAAAATTTCTTTTTAAATATAATAAATGTTTTTTGTTGAAGTAAAAATGTGCTACTAGAAACAAGACAGAATTGATGTCAGGTTTACTACAATCGAGTTTCGTTGAAAAAGAATAGAGTTATTCACGGTAAGTAATCAAAGAATGTGGTAAATAAATGATTTTTTTTCTTTTTTTTGGCTGCAGTAGTTAAAACATAAATGTTATTTGCTGGATTTAATTGGACATAACGCTTTTTACTTATTAGTATACGCTTTAAAACTTGAAATAGAACGTTTAACAGCTTTTGTTATATAGCATTTCTTTATGTATCTGCTAGTTTTGAACTACGGTTTAATTCA
>NW_014572771.1:0-1098 GCF_001313835.1 Polistes canadensis
TCAAGTATTAAAGCGTATACTAATAAGTAAAAAGTGGTATGTCTAATAAAATCAAGCAAATAACATTTATATTTCAACAACTGCAGTCCAAAAAAAGGAAAAAGATCATTTTTATTCTACATTTTTTGGTTACATTACGTGAAAAACTGCATTCCTTGTCAAGGAAAATCGATTGTAATAACTCTGACATCTATTCCGTTTTGTTTCTCGTAGCACATTCTAACCGTCGCTAAATATGTTTAAATAAATTTAGAAAGAAGTTTTTGCTACTTTCTTAATTAAGCCGTAGTTCAAAACTATTAGATACATAAAGAAATGCTATATAACAAAAGCTGTAAAACGTTTTCTTTCAAGTTTTAAAGTGTGTAATAACAAATAAAAAGTGTTACTTTCAATAAAATTAAGAAAATAAAATTTATATTTCAACAACTGCAGTCTAAAATTAAAGAAAAAAATCATTTTATTACAACATTTTTTGGTTACTCAACGTGCAGAATTCAATTTTTTTTTAACAAATCTCGATTGTAGTCAACCTGACATCCATTCGGTCTTGTTTCTAATAGCAAATTTTTACCTTCACAAAAAAGATGGGATATATTTAAAAAGATATTTTTGCTACTTTCTGAATTAAACCGTAGTTCGAAACTATTAGATACATAAAGAAATGCTATATAACGAAAGCTGCACAACGTTTTCTTTCAAGTTTTAAAGCGTATAATAACAAATACAAAGTGTTACGTTTAATAAAATCCAGCAAATAAAATTTATATTTCAACAACTGCTGTCCAAAAAGAGGGAGAAAATCATTCTTTTAAACATTTTTTGGTTACTTAACGTAAAAAACTTAGTTCTTTTTCAACGAAAATCGATTGTAATAAACCTGATATCCATTCTGTTTTGTTACTAGTAGCACATTCTAACCGTCGCTAAATATGTTTAAATAAATTAAGAAAGAAGTTTTTGCTACTATCTGAATTAAGCCGTAGTTCAAAACTATTAGATACATAAAGAAATACTATATATAAAATCTTTAAAACGCTTTCTTTCAAGTTTTAAAGTGTATACTAACAAATAAAAAGTGTTACTTTCAATAAAATC
>NW_014572772.1:0-1169 GCF_001313835.1 Polistes canadensis
AACAAATAAAAAGTGTTACGTTCAATAAAATCCAGCAAATAACATTTATATTTCAACAACTGCAGTCCAAAAAAAGGGAAAAAATCAATCTATTAAAACATTTTTTGGATACTTTACGTGAAGAACTCAATTCTTTTTCAACTAAAATATATTGTAATAAACCTGACATCCATTATGTTTTGTTTCTAGTAGCACATTTTAACCGTAACTAAAAATATTTAAAAATATTTTAAAAGAAACTTTTGCTACTTTCTGAAATTAACCGTAGTTAAAACTATCAGATACATAAATAAATGCTATATAACAGATGCTGTACAACGTTTTTGTTCAAGATTTAAAGCGTATACTAACAAATAAGAAGTGTTACGTTCAATAAAATCAAGCAATTCACATTTATAATTCCAAGACTAAAGTTCAAAAAAAGGAAAAAAATCATTTTATTACAACATTTTTTGGATACTTAACGTGAAGAACTCAATTCTTTTTTAACGAAAGTCGATTGTAATAAACCTGACGTCTATTCTGTCTTGTCTCTAATAGCACATTTTAATGTTCGCTAAAAATATTTAAATATATTTAAACAAAAATTTTGGCTACTTTCTGAAATAAACCGTAGGTAAAACTATCAGATACATAAATAAATGCTATATAACAAAAGCTGTAAAACGTTTTCTTTTAAGTTTTAAAGCGTATACTAACAAATAAAAAGTGTTACGTTCAAAAAAATCCAGCAAATAACATTTATAATTCAACAACTGCAGTTCAAAAAAAGAAAAAAAATCTTTTTATTACAACATTTTTTGGTTACTTAACGTGAAGTACTCAATTCTTTTTTAAAGAAACTTGATTGTAGTAAACCTGACATCCATTCTGTTTTGTTTCTAGTAGCACATTTTAACCTTCGCTAAAAAAATTAAATATATTATGAATGAAATTTTTGCTACTTTCTAAATAAAACCGTAGTTCAAAACTATAAGATACATAAAGAAATGCTATATAACAAAAGCTATAAAACGTTTTTCTTAAGGTTTGAAAGCGTATACTAACAAATAAAAAGTGTTACGTTCAATAAAATCCAGCAAATAACATTTATAATTCAACAACTGCAGTTAAAAAAAAGGAAGAAAATTATTTTATTACAACATTTTTTGGTTACTTTACGTGAAGAA
>NW_014572773.1:0-1110 GCF_001313835.1 Polistes canadensis
ACGAAAATCGATTGTAATAAACCAGACATCTATTTTTTTTTGTTTCTAGTTAAATATTTTAACCGTCGGTACACATGTTTAGATATATTTAGAAATAAATTTTTGCTACTTTATGAAATAAGCCGTAGTTCAAAACTATAAGATACATACTGAAATGCTATATAAAAAAAGCTGTAAAACGTTTCTTTTCAAGTTTTAAAGCGCATACTAACAAATAAATTGTTTTACATACAATAAAATCCAGCAAATACCATCTTTATTTTAATAACTCCAGTCTAAAAAAAGGAAAAAAAATTTTATTACACCATTTTTTGGTTACAGTTCGTGAAGAATTCAATTTATTTTCAACGAAACTCGATTATAGTAATTATGACATTTAATCTGTTTTGTTTCTAGTAGCACATTTTAACCGTCGCTTAAAATGTTCCTATATATTTAGAAAGAAATTTTTGCTACTTTCTGAATTAAACCGTAGTTCAAAACTATTAGATACATAAAGTAATGCTCTATAAAAAAAGATGTAAAACCATTTTTTTCAAGTTTTAAAGCGTATACTAACAAATAAAAAGTGTTACTTTCAATAAAACCAAGCAAAAAAAATTTATATTTCAACAACTGCAGTCTAAAAAAAGGGAAAAAATAATTTTATTACAACATTTTTAGGTTACTTTACGTGAAGATTGCAATTCTTTTTCAACGAAACTCGATTGTCGTAAACCTGACATCCAATCTGTCTTGTTTCAAATAGCACATTTTTTCCTTTACAAAGATGATTTAATATATTTAAAAAGAAATTTTTGCTACTTTCTGAATTAAACCGTAGTTCAAAACTAGCAGATACCTAAAGTAATGATGTATAAAAAAAGCTGTTCAACGTTTTCTTTCAAGTTTTAAAGCTTATACTAACAAATAAATAGTGTTACGTACAAGAAAATCAAGCAAATAACATTTATATCCCCACCACTGCAGTCTAAAAAAAGGAAAAAAATCATTTTATTACAACATTTTTTGGTTACTTAACGTGAAGAATTCAATTTTTTTCCGACAAATCTCGATTTTACTCAACCTGATATCCATTCTGTCTTGTTTCTAATAGCACATTTTTACCTT
>NW_014572774.1:0-1105 GCF_001313835.1 Polistes canadensis
TTAAATATATTTAAACATTTTTAGCGACGGTTAAATGTGCTTCTAGAAACAAAACAGAATGGACGTCAGGTTTACTACAATCGAGTTTCGTTGAAAAAGAATTGAGTTCTTTGCGTACTGTTGCCAAAAAATGTTGCAATAATATGATTTTTTTCCTTTTTTTAGACTGCTGTTAATAAAATATAAATGTTATTTGCTTGATTTGATTGAATGTAAAACTTTTTTATTGTTAGTATGGGTCTTAAAACTTGAAAGAAAACGTTTTACAGCTTTTTTTATATAGCATTTCTTTAAGTATTTGCTAGTTTTGAACTACGGTTTAATTCAGAAAGTAGCAAAAATTTCTCTTTAAATATATTCATATATTTTTAACGACGGTAAAAATGTGCTAATTAAAACAAAACAGAATGGATGTCTGGTTTACTACAATCATGTTTCGTTGAAAAAGAATTGAATTCATCACGTTAAGTTACAGAAAAATTTTGTAATTGAATGATTTTTTTCCTTTTATTGAACTGCAGTTGTAGAAATATAAATGTTATTCGCTAGATTTTATTAAACGTAATACTTTTTATTGGTTAGTATACGCTTTAAAACTAGAAAGAAAACGTGGTACAGCATTTGTTATATAGCATTTCTTTATGGATCTAATAGTTTTTAACTACGGTTTAATTCAAAAATTAGCAAAAAAATGTTTTTAAATATTTTAAACCTTTTTTGAGAAGGTAAATATGTGATATTAAAAACAAGACAGAATGGATATCAGGTTTACTACAATCGACTTTCGTTGGAAAAGAATTGAATCCTTAACGTTAAGTAACCAAAAAATGTTGTAATAGAATGATATTTTCTCTTTTTTTGAACTGCAGTTGTTGAAATATAAATGTTGCTTGCTGGATTTTATTAAACGTAACACTTTTTATTTGTTAGTATTCGCTTTAAAACTTGAAACAAAATGTTGTACAGCTTTTGTTATATAGCATTTGTTTATGACTTTAATAGTTTTGAAATACGGTTTAATTCAGAAAGTAGCAAAAATTTCTTTTTAAATATATTAAATCTTTTTTATGAAGGTAAAAATGTGCTATTAGAAACAAGACAGAAT
>NW_014572775.1:0-1155 GCF_001313835.1 Polistes canadensis
TAAATGTTATTTGCTGGATTTTATTGAACGTTACACTTTCTTTTTGTTAGTATACGCTTTAAAACTTGAAAGAAAACGTTTTACAGATTTTGTTATATAACATTTCTTTATGTATCTGATAGTTTTGAACTACGGTTAAATTCAGTAAGCAGCGAAAATTCTTCTTAAATATATTGAAAAATTTATAGTGACGGTAAAATGTGCTATTAGTAACAAGACATGAGAGATGTCAGGTTGACTACAATTGAGTTTCGTTGAAAAAGAATTGAGTTATTCACGTAAAGAAACTAAAAAATTTTGTATATAATTGAATTTTTTTTTTTTTTTGGACTGCAGTTGTTGAAATATAAATGTTATTTGCTAGATTTTATTGAGCGTAACACTTATTGTTTGTTAGTACACGCTTTAAAACTTGAGAGAAACTTTTACAGCTATTGTTATGTAGCATTTCTTTATGTACCTCATATTTTTGAACAACGGTTTAATTCAGAAAGCAGCGAAAATTTTTTTTAAATATATTGAAAAATTTATAGTGACGGTAAAATGTGCTATTAGAAACAAGACAGAATGGATGTCAGGTTGACTACAATCGAGTTTCGTTGAAAAAGAATTGAAATCTTCACGTAAAGTAACAAAAAAATGTTGTAACAAGATGATTTTTTTGTTTTCTTCAGACTGCAGTTGTTGAAATATAAATGTTTTTTGCTGAATTTATTGAACGCCACACTTTTTATTTGTTAGTATACACTTTAAAACTTGAAAAAAAACGTTTTACAGCTTTTTTTATATAACATTTCTTTATGTATCTTGTAGTTTTGAACTACGGTTTAATTCTAAAAGTAGCAAAAATTTCTTTTTAAATATATTGAATCTTTTTTGTGAAGGTAAAAATGTGCTGTTAGAAACAAGTTAGAATGAATGTCGGGTTTACTACAATCGAGTTTTTTTGAAGTGAATTGAATTCCTCACGTTAAGTAACCAAAAAATGTTTTCATAAAATGATTTTTTTCCTTTTTTTGGACTGCAGTTGTTGAAATATAAATGTTATTTGCAGGATTTTTTTTAACGTTACACTTTTTATTTGTTAGTATACGCATTAAAACTTGAAAGAAAACGTTTTACAGCTTTTTTTATACAGCATTTCTTTATGTATCT
>NW_014572776.1:0-1097 GCF_001313835.1 Polistes canadensis
AAACTCGATTGTAGTAAACCTGACATTTAATCCGTTTTGTTTCTAGCAGAACAATTTTAACCGTCGGTAAAAATGTTTAAATATGTATAGAAAGATATTATTGCTTCTTTCTGAACTAAACCGTAGTTTAAAACTATTAGATACATAAAGAAATGCTATATAAAAAAACTGTAAAACGATTTTTTTTAAGTTTTAAAGCGTATACTAACAAATAAAAAGTGTTACGTTAAATAAAATCCAGCAAATGAAATTTATTATTCAACAACTGCAGTCTAAAAAAAGGGGAAAAATCATATTATTATAACATTTTTTAGCTACTTAACGTTAAGAATTCAACACTTTTTCAACGAAAGTCGATTATAGTCCACCGGACATCCATTCTGTTTTGTTTCTAGTTGCAAATTCTAACTATTGCTAAAAATGTTTAAATATTTTAAGAAAGAAATTTTTGCTTCTTTCTGAAACAAACCGTAGTTCAAAATTATTAGATACCTAAAGTAATGCTATATAACAAAATCTATAAAACGTTTTCTTTCAAGTTTTATAGCGTATACTAACGAATAAAAAGTGTTACGTTTAATAATATCCGGCAAATATCATTTATTATTCTAAACTGCAGTTCAAAAAAAGAAAAAAAATTATTTTATTGCAACATTTTTTGGTTACTTAACGTAAAGAATTCAATTGTTTTCCAACGAAACTCGATTGTAGTAAACCTGATATCCATTCCGTTTTGTTTCTAGTAGCAATATTTACCCGTCGCTAAAAATGTTTAAATATATTTAGAAAGAAATTTTTGCTACTTTTTTTATTAAACCGTAGTTAAAAACTGTCAGGTACATAAATAAATGCTATATAAAAAAAGCTGTAAAACGTTTTCTTTCAAGTTTTAAAGAGTATACTAACGAATAAAAAGTGTTATGTTCCATAAAATCCAGCAAATAACATTTAATATTTAGCAACTGCAGTTCAAAAAAAGGGAAAAAAACATTTTATTACGTCATTTTTTGGTTACTTAACGTAAAGAATTCAATTCTTTTTCAACTAAACTGGATTGTAGGAAACCTGACATCCATTCTGTTTTGTTTCTAGTAGCA
>NW_014572777.1:0-1101 GCF_001313835.1 Polistes canadensis
TGCTAGTTTTGAGCTACAGTTTAATTCAGAAAGTAGCACAAATTTTTTCAAAATATATTTTAACATTTTAAGCGACGGTAAAAATGTGCTACTAGACACAAAACAAAATGAAATTTAGGATTACTACAATCGAGTTTCGTTGAAAGAATTGAATCCTTTACGTTAAATACCCAAAAAATGTTGCAATAAAATGATTTTTTCCTTTTTTTGGACTGCAGTTGTGGAAACATAAATGTTTCTTGCTAGATTTTATTGAACGTAACACTTTTTATTTGTTAGTATGCGCTTTAAAACTTAAATAAAAACGTTTTACAGCTTTTTTTATATAGCATATCATTATGTATCTGATAGTTTTGAACTACGGTTTAATTAAGAATGTAGCAAAAATTTCTTTTTGAATATATTTTAACATTATTAGCAAAGGTAAAAATGTTCAACTAGAAACAAAACAAAATAAATGTCAGGTTTACTACAATCGAGTTTCGTTGAAAAAGAATTGAATCCATCACGTTATGTAACCCAAAAATGTTTTATTAGAATGATTTTTTCCTTTTTTTGGATTGCAGTTGTTGAAATATAAATGTTATTTGCTGGATTTTATTGTACGTAATACTTTTTATTTGTTAGTATGCGCTTTAAAACTTGAAAGAAAACGTTTTACAGCTTTTTTTATACAGCATATCTTTATGTATCTGATAACTTTGAACTACGGTTTAATTAAGAAAGGAGTGAAAATTTCTTTTTGAATATATTTCAACATTTTTAGCGAAGGTAAAAGTGTTCTACTAGAAACAAAACAAAATAAAAGTCAGGTTAATTACAATCGAGTTTCGTTGAAAAAGAATTGAATCTATCAGGTTAAGTAACCAAAAAAAGTTGTAATAGAATCATTTTTTCCTTTTTTTGGACTGCAGTTGTTGAAATATAAATGTTACTTGCTGGATTTTATAGAACGTAACACATTTATTTTTTAGTATGCGCTTTAAAACTTGAAAGAAAACGTTTTACAGTTTTTTTTATATAGCATATCTTTATGTATCTGCTAGTTTTGAACTACGAATTAATTCAGAAAGTAGCAAAAATTTCTTTCTAAATATATTT
>NW_014572778.1:0-1150 GCF_001313835.1 Polistes canadensis
CTTCTTTTTTTTCTTTTTTATATATATTAAATTAATAAAAATAAAATTATAAAAAGACATATCAATTTTTTGTTTGTTTTCTAGCAATAGTAATATTTGTACGCGACAAAAAAAAAAGACTAATGGAGCATAGAGTCTTCTTTTTTTTTACATTCTAAATGAAAAAAATCTTTCAACAATCGTTCTTGGACCATTTCCAAATTCTTCCTGTAATTCCATGGTACATAGTCGGCGAATCCCTGGTATGATGACAGCCAGGAATACGTCGGCGCATCATTGGAATAGTCTGACATGTGCCTCGAAATCTGAACATTCCCTGTATTTTCCAGACATCGAAAATTACCATATACTTTATATGGAAATATTATGGAATAATATATATATATATATATCTATAAAGTGGTGCTTAAAATGATTTTCCTAAAATTTATTTTAAAAAATCGATAATTCACTAATTGTTTGTTCTAATTAATTCTCTTTTTTTTTTAGGATCTCAAAATAAATTGTTCTTAAAAGATTACATTTAAAAGTAAATAAAAGTTATACCAATAAATCCATTTTAAACTAATCGTTTCTTTTTTTGAATAATAAACTACAAACATACTTTACAAATTCAAAAAACTTTGAATTATTATACAATCCTAAAAAAAAGAAATCTCAAAAATGAATAATTAATTAAAAAGAAGAAGAAGAAAAAAAATATCCAACCAAGTAACATATGGTCCGCCGTATGTTTGAAAGTTTCTGATAAAATAAAAAAAAAAAAAGGTATCAACTTGAGAGACATATGAAAGAGCCCGCCAAGCAGAAGCGTCGAGATATCGAAGAAAGGTGATACATGGAAACCTTTGAGTTCAAGGAAATGCACTGTAGTTGCGGAAGGAAGGAAACGAGACGGAGAGAGATAGGAAGAGAGAGGATGGCGGAGGGTGGAGGGTGGAGGGTGGAGAGTTTCTATGGCACGTGTCCAAGTGGCAGCTGATACTCTCCACCTGAAAGCAACATCAGTGTTGGTGCTAGGACTGTCGCCGGTTGAGGGTTTTGTCCCGGAGACAAACGCACCCACGAGTGTAGAGAAGCTAGGCTATAATACCTCTCTTCTTCTCCTTTACTCTCTCTCTCTCTCTCTCTCTCTCTCTCTCTCTCTCTC
>NW_014572779.1:0-1134 GCF_001313835.1 Polistes canadensis
AAAAAATCATTCTATTACAACATTTTTTGGCTACTTCATGTTAAGAAACCAATCCTTTTTCAACGAAACTCGATTGTAGTAAATCTGACATTTAATATGTTTTGTTTCTGATAGCACATTTTAACCGTCGCTAAAAATGTTTAATTATATTTAGAAAAAAATTTTTGCTACTTTTTGAATTAAACCATAGTTCAAAACTATAAGATACATTAGAAATGCTATATAACAAAAGATGTTAAACGTTTTCTTTCAAGTTTTAAAGCGTATACTAAAAAAAAAAGGGTTTTGTTTAATAAAATTTAGCAAATAAAATTTATAATTCAACAACTGCAGTTCAAAAAAAGGGAAAAAATTATTGTATTAGAACATTTTTTGGTTACTTTACGTGAAGAAATCCATTCTTTTTCAACGAAACTCGATTGTAGTAAACCTGATATTTAATCTGTTTTATTTCTAGTAGCATATTTTAACCGTCGCTTAAAATGTTTAAATATATTTAGGAAAGAAACATTTGCTACTTTCTGAAATAAACCGTAGTTCAAAACTATCAGACACGTAAAAAAATTCTATAAAACAAAAACTGTAAAACACTTTCTTTCAAGTTTTCAAGCGCATACACACAAATAAAAAGTGTTACGTTCAACAAAATCCAGCAAATAACATTTATAGTTCAACAACTGCAGTTCAAAAAAAGGAAAAAAATTATTTTAATACAACATTTTTTGGTTACTTAACGTGAAAAATTCTATTCTTTTCAACGAAACTCGATTGTAGTAAACCTGACATCCATACTGTTTTCTTTCTAGTGGCACATTTTAACCGTCGTAAAAAATGTGTAGGTATATGTTGAAAGAAATTTGTGCTACTTTTTAAATTAAACCGTAGTTCAAAACTATCAGATACATAAAGAAATGCTATTTAACAAAAGCTGTTAAACGTTTTCTTTTAAGTTTTAAAGCGATAACTAATAAGTAAAAAGTGTTATGTCCAATAAAATCCAGCAAATAACATTTATATTTTAAAACTGCAGTCCAAAAAAAGGAAAAAACTCATTTTATTACTATATTTTTTGGTTACTTAACGTGAAGAACTCAATTCTTTTTCAACGAAACTCGATTGTAGTAAACCTGACAT
>NW_014572780.1:0-1211 GCF_001313835.1 Polistes canadensis
CATAAATTATTTTTCAAGAGTATACGGTTGCGTTTAGAGAGAATGTTCTGAATGCGTTACTATCTATGTAACAAATAACGTCGGATAAATTCAAGGCTGTATAAATCATTTGTCATAGCTGGGATCCAACTCTTTCTCGGGTATTACATTTTTAAAGCAATTCAGAAATAATTTTCCAAAATAATCTCGTATATGTTTGTTAATGTTATTTAAATTAAACAAAAAAATAAAAAGAACGAAGATACTAAAATAATGTGTTACCGAATAGATATTAATACGAATATATTATATAATATTATTTTATTAATTTTTGGAGATACGCAAATAGTTAAATCAACTGTGGATATAATTAATTGGTTTTGATTATTTGCACATGTTCCATTTATAACAAATACAAGATCTAAATGATATTATTTATATGTCAGAATTAAATAATCATAATTTAAACGAATATATCTAAATCCTTTTCCGAGGATAGATAATTATGATAAAATAGTGAGAACGAGTGAAAATTAGAAGCTGGAAAATAATGGTACTCTCGTTACGAGTAAGTAAACTGAAAATTCTCGTTTACAATAAATTTACTCGGTAAATACATATAGTTGTACGAGTAAAAGAAGAAAACAAAAAATTCGGAAAAAATTATAAATAATTAAACCTATATACAAGACCAAATAAATTTTATCCAATCTGTGGGATACATTTTGCAAATGATAAAAAAAATTTGATGTTAAAAAGAAGTAGTAAATTAATATTTTCCACATAGCCCTGCTATATTGTATTTAATTATTTTTCTTTTTTTTTTACAATCATGTCCATAAGATATACGAAAATAATTTGGATATCTAACGACAAATTTTATAATTAAACTTTGATAATTATTTTTTATTAGGTAAAAATAATGTTCTTTTTCATTAATTATTTCATTAAAATTATTACATTGATGAACTAACGGATAATTTAATTACGTAGATTAGTACAAATTTACTGACCAATTAGGGTAAATTTCTCATCAAATATCGATGCCTTGATACCCTTCCTTTAAGAGGATCGATGCTTAAAGGTAAGCAACACTAAGACACGTGATTTACTTCTGCTAAAGTATTTTGTTATTCTCACAAGGGGTATATATATAGTTTCATCGATCATGGGTTCTTGTTTGTAATGGTAATTTTGCTAGCAGTGTCAATATCATTGAAAAGCTTCTTAAA
>NW_014572781.1:0-1107 GCF_001313835.1 Polistes canadensis
AACGTAACACTTTTTAATTGTTAGTATGCGCTTTTAAATTTAAAAAAACGTTTTACAGCTTTTTTTTTATAGCATTACTTTATGCATCTAATAGTTTTGAACTACAGTTTAATTCAGATAGTAGCCAAAATTTCTTCTTAAATATATTCAATATTTTTGGTAAAAGTAAAAATTTGCTATAAGAAACAAAACAAAATGAACGTCAGGTTTACTACAATCGAGTTTCGCTGAAAAAGAATTAAGTTCTTTACGTACAGTAACCAAAAAATGGTGTAATAAAACGATTTCTTCCCTTTTTTTGGACTGCAGTTGTTGAAATGTCAATGGTATTTGCTGGATTTTATTGATCGTAACACTTTTTATTTTGTTATTATACGCTTTAAAACTTGAAAGAAAACGTTGTACAGCTTTTGTCATATAGCATTTTTTTGTGTATCTAATAGTTTTGAACTACGGTTTAATTCAGAATGTAGTAAAAATATCTTTTTAAATATATTTAATCTTTTTTGCGAAGGTAAAAATTTGCTATTAGGAACATAACAGAGTGGACGTCAGGGTTACTACAATCGAGTTTTGTTGAAAAAGAATTGAGTTCTTCACGTACAGTTACCAAAAAATGTTGTAATAAAATAAGTTTTTTCCTTTTTTTGGACTGCAGTTTTTAAAATATAAATGGTATTTGCCGGATTTTATTGAACGTAACACTTTTTAATTGTTAGTATGCGCTTTAAAACTGGAAAAAAAACGTTTTATGCTTTTTTATATAGCATTACTTTATGTATCTAATAGTTTTAAACTACGGTTGATTTTAGAAAGAAGCAAAAATTTCTTTTTAAATATATTTAAACATTTTTAGCGACGGTTAAAATGTGCTACTAGAAACAAATCAGAATCGATGTCAGGTTTATTCCAATCGATTTTGGTTGATAATGAATTGAGTTCTTTACGTAAAGTAACCAAAAAATGTGGTAATAAAATGATTTTTTCCCTTTTTTTGAACTGCAGTTTTTAAAATATAAATGTTTTTTTCTGGATTTTATTAAACGTAACACTTTTTAATTGTTAGTATGCGCTTTAAAACTTGAAAAAAAACGTTTTACAGCTTTT
>NW_014572782.1:0-1125 GCF_001313835.1 Polistes canadensis
AAAGTAGCAAAAATTTCTTTCTAAATATATTTTAACATTTTTAGCGACGGGTAAAATGTGCTACTAGTAACAAAACAGATTAAATATCTAGTTTACTACAATCGAGTTTCGTTGAAAAAGAATTAAATTCTTCACGTAAAGTACCCAAAAAATGTTGTAATAAAATTATTTTTTTCCTTTTTTTGAACTGCAGTTGTTTAATTATAGATGTTATATGCTAGATTTTATTGAACGCAACACTTTTTACATATTAGTATACGCTTAAAAACTTGAAAGAAAATGTTTTACAACTTTTGTTTTATAGCATTTCTTTATGTATCTTATAGTTTTGTACTACGGGTTAATTTAGACAGTAGCAAGAATTTCTTTTTTAAAATATTTAATCATTTTTAGCGACGGTTAAAATAAGCTACCAGAAACAAAACGGATTAAATGTCATGTTTAGTACAATCGTGTTTCGATGAAAAAGAATTAGGTTCTTCACGTTAAGTAACCCAAAAATGTTGTAATAAAATGATTTTTTTCCTTTTTTTGAACTGCAGTTGTAGAATTATAGATGTTATTTGCAGGATTTTATTGAACGTAACACTTTTTACTTATTAGTATACACTTAAAAATTTGAAAGAAAACGTTTTACAGCTTTTGTTTTATAGCATTTCTTTATAAATCTAACAGTTTTGAACTACGGGCTTATTCAAAAAAGTAGCAAAAATTTCTTTTTTAAAATATTTAAACATTTTTAGCGACGGTTCAAATGTGCTACTAGAAACAAAACAGATTAAATAGCCGGTTTACTACAATCAAAGTTCGTCGAAAAATAATTAAACTCATCACGTTAAGTAACAAATAATGTTGTAATTACATGATTTTATTCCTTTTTTTGAAACGCAGTTGTTGAAATATAAATGTTATTTACTAGATTTTATTAGACATACCACTTTTTACTTATAAGTATGCGCATTAAAACTTGAAAAGAACGTTTTACAGCTTTTGTTATATAGCATTTCTTTATATATCTGATAGAATTAAACAACTGATTAATTAAAAAATTAGCACAAATTTTTTTCTAAATATATTTAAACATTTTTAGCGACGGTTAAAATGTGCTACTAGAAACAAAACAGA
>NW_014572783.1:0-1088 GCF_001313835.1 Polistes canadensis
AGAAAACGTTTTACAGCTTTTGTTATATAGCATTTCTTAAGTATCTAATAGTTTTGAACTATGGTTTAATTCAGAAAGAAGCAAAAATTTCTTTTCAAATTTATTAAATCTTTTTTGAGAAGGTAAAAATTTGCTATTACAAACAAGACAGAATGGATGTCAGGTTTACTACAATCGAGTTTCCTAAAAAAGAATTGAATTCTTCACATAAAGTAACAAAAAAATGTTGTAATAAAATGATTTTTTTCTTTTTTTGGACTGCATTTGTTGAAATATAAAGGATATTTGCCGGATTTTTTTGAACGTAACACTTTTTATTTGTTAGTATGCGCTTTAAAACATGAAAGAAAACGTTTTACAGCTTTTTTTATATAGCATTACTTTATGTATCTGCTAGTTTTAAACTACGGTTTAATTCAGAAAGTAGCAAAAATTTCTTATTTAAATATATTAAATCTTTTTTGTGAAGGTAAAAATGTGCTATTAGAAACAACACAGAATGAATGTCAGGTTTATTAAAATAAATTTTCGATGAAAAAGTATTGAGTTTTTCACATTAGGTAACCAAAAAATGTTATAATAAAATAATTTTTTTTCGTTTCTGGAGCTGTAGTTGTGGAAATATAAATGATATTTGCTTAATTTTATTGAGCGTAACACTTTTTATTTGTTATTATGTACTTTAAAACTTGAAAGAAAACGTTTTAAATCTTTTTTTATATACCACTTCTTCATGTATCTGCTAAATTTAAACTTCGTTTTATTTCAGAAAGTAGCAAAAATTTCTTTTTTAATATAACAAATCTTTTTTTTTAAGGTAAAAATGTGCTATTAGAAACAACACAGAGTGTATGTCAGGTTTATTACAGTCGATTTTCGATGAAGAAGAATTGGGTTCTTTACGTAAAGTAACCAAAAAATGGTGTAGAAAAATGATTGTTTTCCTATTTTTTGACTGCAGTCGTAGAAATATTAATGTTATTCGTCGGATTTTATGAAACGTAACACTTTTTATTTTTTAGAATACTCTTTAAAACTTGAAATAAAACGTTTTACAGCTTTTTTATATAGCATTTCTTTATGTATCT
>NW_014572784.1:0-1141 GCF_001313835.1 Polistes canadensis
TTTTTTTTTTTTTTAATCGATAATCGTATTAAACGACAATTTGTTTTTTCTTTTGTTTTTTTTCTATTTAGAATTCGAATTTTTTTACACCACACATTTATTTTATACGTATGGATGATGGATGCATACGTACACACGCGCACGTGTTTTCATTCGTTTTCAATGAAAATTCATTCGCCGATCAAAAAGCAAGCTAATTAAATCCGAATACGAATTCATCGATTATTAAGAGATATTTTGAAAATTGATGATTGAGAAATAATTGCTAATTATATGGAAATTCATGTGTAATGATGTGTTTTTTTTTTTGGAAGTTATATTTCTTTTGGCGCGTTTTCGAAAGTGAAGTTAGATGCGATCGAAAAATCGACACCACGAAGTTGTCGAGATATTTACGATGCGCGGGAAAAGCTATTTCAAATTTTTATGGCATGAAGTAATTCGTAAATAAATTAATTAGATTGTACATATTTTAATTAAAACCTTTATCAATGGTATTTAATATCTTCATTTTTTATTTTATCATATTATCGTATTTTCGACAAATGTAGAATATTATATTGGTACGCGAGATAATTGAAGTTATTTTTGAGGTTATGTTCGTTTTGGTACGTTAAAGAAGTATAACTTCTTACGTGCGTACATAAGTATTTTAAATAAATTTAGCAATGTTCCCCATTGAATATGAATGATTATTTTTGAAGATTTTGTTTTCGATGCGTATAAATATTATCGTAAAATCAAAAGTGTGATCCATTATTATATCGTACTTAAATTTAATTCGATCTATGTAATAAAATAATTTTCAATTAGAGAAAATCTATTTTAATGTGTTTAATTATTATTACAATTTATTTGTGTGTATAAAATATTTCGTCCGGGGAAATTTTTGTCGTTGATGAATTTAAAAGAAATTCGACGCGCGTTGAAATAAATCGTGGAAAAATTTTCCAAGAACGAAATATAACGATTTCTTTTCTTTTTCTAGAGAATATATATATATATTTTTTTTTTTATATCATTTCTTCCCTTTTTTCTTCTTTCCCCGTTCTCGTTTTATTTTCTTCTTTTTTGTCAGTTTTCTACGAAAATGTTTTCTTTTCTTTATTTTTTTTTTTTTTTTAATCGATAATCGTATTAA
>NW_014572785.1:0-1098 GCF_001313835.1 Polistes canadensis
TGTTAGTATACGCTTTAAAACTTGAAAGAAAACGTGTAACAGCTTTTGGTTTTTAGCAATTCATTATGTATCTGCTAGTTTGGAACTACGGTTTAATTCAGAAAGTAGCAAAAATTTCTTTCTAAATATATTAAATCTTTTTTGTGAAGGTTAAAATGTGCTATTAGAAACAAGTTAGAAAGGATGTCAGGTTTACTACAATCGAGTTTCGTTGAAAAAGGATTGAGTTTTTCACGGTAACTAACCAAAATATGTTTTAATAAAATGACATTTTTTTTTTTTTGGACTGCAGTTGTTAAAATATAGATGTTATTTGCTTGACTTTATTGGATCAAAAACATTCTATTTGTAAGTATACGCCTTAAAAGTTGATAGAAAACGTTTTACAGCTTTTGTTATATAGCATTTCTAAATGTATCTGCTAGTTTTAAGCTACAGTTTAATTCAGAAAGTAGCAAAAAATTCTTTTAAATATATTAAATTTTTTTTTAAAGGTAAAAATGTGCTATTAGAAACAAGTTAGAATTGATGTCAGGTTTACTACAATCGAGATTCGTTAAAACAGAACTTCATTCTTCACGTAAGATAACCAAAAAATGTTGTTATAAAACGATTTTTTTCCTTTTTTTGGACTGCAGTTGGTAAAATATAAATGTTATTACCGGGATTTTATTGAACGTAACACTTTTCATTTGTTAGTATGTGCTTTAAAACTTGAAAATAAACGTTTTACAGATTTTTATATATAGCATTTCTTTTTGTATCTGATATTTTTGAACTACGGTTTAATTGAAAAAGTAGCAAAAAGTTCTTTTTAAATATATTAAATTTTTTTTGTAAAGGTAAAAATGTGTTATTCAAAACAAGGTAAAATGAATGTCAGCTTTACTACAATCGAGTTTCGTTAAAAAAGAATTGAGTTTTACGTTAAATAACCAAAATATGTTGTAATAAAATGATTTTTTTCCTTTTTTTAGTTTACAGTTGTTAAAATATAAATGTTATTTGCTATATTTTATTGAACGTAACACTTTTTATTTGTTAGTATACGCTTTAAAACTTGAAAGAAAACGTTTTACATCTTTTGTTATATAGCAT
>NW_014572786.1:0-1122 GCF_001313835.1 Polistes canadensis
GAATTCTCCGAAGAGAGGATGGTGTCAGGTTACTATCAGACAAAGATTCTTTGAACTGCACGTGTGTCTTATACCTAAGCCAACCGATTCCCCTTCACTGCACGTTTGCCCTTATCACGACTGTGGAATTTTATGTGCAAGCTAACATTATTACTTTAAATAAATGTTCCTAATTATTTGTTCTAATTGTTATTAACATTTGCTAAAATTTATTCCCAAATAAAGGAACAATAAAATATAAAACAATGTTAACCGTAGCAACTATTTGATTAAAGATATATACAAACAGCAATTGTTATACCAACCAACTGTTAACAACAAGTGTCGGTAATGTAGGAGCACGTGGTCGGTAACACAGGCCTGTACTTATCGACAGACCTGCTTAAAAATTAACTCCAAAATGCAGTTGTGGAAATATAAATGTTATTTGCTGGATTTTATTTAACGTAACACTTTTTATTTGTTTGTATTCGCTTTTAAACTGGAAAGAAAACGTTGTACAGCGTTTGTTATACAGCATTTCAGTATGTATATAATAGTGTTGAACTACGGTTTAATTCAGAAAGTAGCAAAAATTTTTTTTTAAATGTATTAATTCTTTTTTGTTAAGGTAAATATTTGCTCTTAGGAACAAGACAGAATGGACGTCAGGTTTACTACATTCGAGTTTCGTTGAAAAAGAATTAGGTTCTTTACGTTAAGTAACCAAAAAATGTTGTAATAAAATGATTTTTTTCCTTTTTTTGAACTGCAGTTGTAAAATTATAAATGTTATTTACAGGATTTTATTGAACGTAACACTTTTTATTAGTTAGTACACGGTTTAAAACTTAAAAGAAAACATTGTACAGCTTTTGTTATATAGAATTTCTTTATGTATTTAATAGTTTTGAACTATGATACAATTCAGAAAGTAGCAAAACTTTCTTTATAAATGTATTAAATATTTTTTGTGAAGGTAAAAATGTGCTATTAGAAACAAGACATAATAGACGTCAGGTTTTACTACATTCGAGTTTCCTTGAAAAAGAATTGAATTCTTTATGTTAGGTAACAAAAAAATGATGTAATAAAATGTTTTTTTTCCTTTTTTTTAACTGCAGTTGTTGATTTATAAATGTT
>NW_014572787.1:0-1094 GCF_001313835.1 Polistes canadensis
TTCGCCCTACTCATTCGTTGCGTAGGATACGCAACATCATCAAATCTCTTTCTGTTTAAATGCAAGTAATCTACTCCTTATATCTCTTAATAGTTAAATAAAAGTACTCAAATTATCAAATCTCTTTAGATTTGAATAAAAGTACTTAACTCATAAAAAATATTTCTATGTAAATAAAAGTAAATACCTAATAAAATCTCTTTTCATTTAAAGGAAAGCACTTAATTCATCTAAGTTCTTTCTGTTTAAATGAAAGTAATCAACTCTTTAAATGTCTTTATTTTTTAATGAAAGTTATCAACTCATAAATTCTCTTTATTTTTGAACATAAGTACATAACTAGTCAAATATTTTTCTATTTAAATGAAAGTGCTCTACTCATCAAATCTAATTCTGTTTGAATATAAGTGTTTTACTCATTAAATCTCTTTTCGTAAGAATAAAAGTATCTGCCCAATCAAATCTCTTTCTATTTACATGAAGGTTCTTTATTCATTAAATCTCTTTTTCTTAGAATAGATTTACTGAAACTATCAAATCTGTTTTAATTTATTAGAAGTATAAAGTTCATCAATTTTTTTCAAATTAGAATGAACGTACTTTACTTTTTAAATCTCTTTTCACTTGAGTATACTTGCTTAACTTCTTAAATCTTTTTTAATTTGAATAAAAGGGCAAAACTATTAAATTCTATTTTTTTAATAAATCTACCAAACGCATTAAATCACTTTCTGTCGGAATAAAAAAAATAAACTTAATAAATCTCTTTCTATTTTAATAAGTGTACTTAACTCACCAACTCTAATTCTATTTGAAGAAAAGTGCTTTGTCATAAAATCTCTTTTTATTAGAATAAAAGTATGTACCTCATCAAATCTCTTTCTATCTAAATAAAAGTTCTCAATACATTAAATCTTTTTTTTTAAATAAATGTATCGTAACCAAAACTCTCTTACTATTTAAATAAAAATACTAAACAAATCAAATCTCTTTGTGTTTAAATGAAATAACTTATCTCATTAAATATCTTCTTTTTTTAATAAAAGTACTAACCTCATAAAATCTCTTTCTATTTAAAAGAAAGAACTTATTTC
>NW_014572788.1:0-1101 GCF_001313835.1 Polistes canadensis
ACAACTGCAGTTCAAAAAAAGGAAAAAAATCATTTTATTACAACTGTTTTTGGTAACCTAAAGTGAAGAATTCAATTTCTTTTCAACAAAACTCGATTGTATTAAACCTGACATTTAATCTGTTTTGTTTCTTGTAGCACATATTAACAGTCGCTAAAAATATTTCAATATATTTAGAAAGAAATTTTTGCTACTTTATAAATAAACCGTAGTTCATAACTATCGTATACATAAAGTAAATGTATAAAACGAAAGCTGTAAAACATTTTCTTTCTAATTCAAGCGTATACTAATAAGTGAAAAGTGTTTCGTTTAATAGAATCCAGCAAAAAACATTTATAATTCTACAACTGCAGTTTAAAAAAAGGAAATAAATCATTTTATTACAACATTTTTTGGTTACCTTACGGGAAGAATTCAATTCCTTTTCAACGAAACTCGATTGTATTAAACCTGACATTTATTCTGTTATGTTTCTAGTAGCACATTTTAACCGTCGCTAAAAATGTTTAACTATTTGACGAAAGAAATTTTTGCTACTTTCTGAATTAAACCATAGTTCAAAACTATCAGATACATAAAGAATTGCTATATAACAAAAGCTGTAAAACGTTTTTTTTTAAGTTTTAAAGCCCATACTAACAAATACAAAGGGTTACGTTTAATAAAATCCAGAAAATAACTATTATATTTCAACAACTACAGTCCAAACAAAAGGGAAACAATTATTTTATTACAAAATTTTTTGGTTACCTTACGGGAAGAATTCAATTCTTTTTCAACGAAACTCGATTCTAGTAAACCTGACATCCATTCTGTTTTGTTTCTTGTAGCACATATCAACCGTCGCTAAAAATGTCTAAATATATTAAAAAAGAAATTTTTGCTCTTTTTTTAAATGTAACCGTAGTTCATAACTATCATATACATAAAGTAATTGTATAAAAAAAAAGCTGTAAAACATTTTCTTTCTAATTCAAGCGTATACTAATAAGTAAAAAGTGTTTCGTTCAATAAAATCCAGCAAACACCATTTATAATTCTACAACTTCAGTTCAAAAAAAGGAAAAAAATCATTTTATTACAACATTTTTTGGTTAC
>NW_014572789.1:0-1112 GCF_001313835.1 Polistes canadensis
AATAAAATCAAGCAAATAACATTTACAATTAAACAACTGTAGTTCGAAAAAAGGAAAGAAATCATTTTATTACTACATTTTTTAGTTACTTAACGTAAAAGACTCAATTCTTTTTCAACGAAACACGATTGTAGTAATCCTGACATTTAATCTGTTTTGTTTCTAGTAGCACATTTTAACCGTCGCTAAAAATTTTCAAAAATATTTAGAAAGAAATATTTGCTACTTTCTGAATTAAACCGTAGTTCTAAACTATCAGATAAATAAAGAAATGCTATATAACAAAAGCTGTAAAACGTTTTCTTTTTAGTTCTACAGCGTATACTAACAAATAAAAAGTGTAACGTTTAATAAAATCCACCAAATAACATTTATAAATTCAACAACTGCAGTTCAAAAATAGGAAAAAAATCATTTTATTATAACATTTTTTGGTTACTTTACGGAATGAACTCAAATCATTTTCAACGAAAATCGATTGTAATAAACCTGACATCAATTCTAAATTTTTTCTAGTAGAACATTTTAAACGTCGCTTAAAATGTTTAAATATATTAAGAAATAAATTTTTGCGACTTTCTGAAATCAAATGTAGTTCAAAACTAGCAAATACATAAAGAAATGCTATATAAAAAAAGCTGTAAAACGTTTTCTTTCAATTTTTAAAGGGTATTCTAACAAATAAAAAGTTTTACGTTCAACAAAATCAAGCCAATAACATTTATATTTCAACAACTGCAATTCAAAAAAAGGAAAAAAATCCTTTTATAACTACATTTTTTAGTTACTTAACGTGACAGATTTATTTCTTTTTCAACGAAACACGACTGAAGTAAACCTGACATTTAATCTGTTTTATTTCTAGTAGCC
Source organism: Polistes canadensis (assembly GCF_001313835.1). NCBI lineage: Eukaryota > Metazoa > Arthropoda > Insecta > Hymenoptera > Vespidae > Polistes > Polistes canadensis. Next base: position 871 of record NW_014572789.1, read on the forward strand.
CATTTTAGCCGTCGCTAAAATTGTTTTAAATATATTAAGAAAGAAATTTTTGCGACTTTCTAAAATCAACTGTAGTTCAAAACTAGCAAATACATAAAGAAATGCTAAATAAAAAAAGCTGTAAAACGTTTTCTTTCAAGTTTTAAAGCGTATACTAACAAACTAAAAGTGTTATGTCTAATAAAATCCAAAAAATACCTTTTATAGTTTTACAACTGCAGTTCAAAAAAAGGAAAAAAATC
>NW_014572790.1:0-1086 GCF_001313835.1 Polistes canadensis
TTATATAGCATTTCTTTATGTATCTGATAGTTTTAAACTACGGTTTAATTCAGAAAAAAGAAAAAATTCTTTCTAAAAATATTTAAACATTTTTAGCGACGGGTAAAATGTGCTACAAGAAACAAAACAGATTAAATGTTAGGTATACTACAATCGAGTTTCGTTAAAAAAGAATTGAATTTTTCACGTTATGTAACCAAAAAATGTTGTGATAAAATGATTTTTTTCATTTTTTTTGAACTGCATTTGTTGAATTATAAATGTTATTTGCTGGATTTATTAGACATAACACTTTTTACTTATTAGTGTACGCTTGAAAACTTGAAAGAAAATGTTTTACAGCTTTTATTATATAGCACTTCTTTATGTATGATATAGTTTTAAACTGCGGTTTAATTCAAGAAAAAGCAAAAATTTCTTTCTAAATATATTTAAACATTTTTTTCGACGGTTTTAATGTACTAATAGAAACAAAACAGATTAAAGGTCAGGTCTACTACAGTCGAGTTTCGTTGAAAAAGAATTGGATTCTTCCCGTAAAGTAACTTAAAAATGTTGTAATAGAATGATTTTTTCCTTCTTTTTGGACGGCAGTTGTTAAAATATAAATGTTTTTTGCTGGATTTTATTAAACGTAAAACTTTCTATTTATTATTATACGCTTTAAAACTTGAAAAAAAACGTTTTCCAGCTTTTGCTATATAGAATTGTTTATGCAGGTTATAGTTTTGAACTACGGTCTAATTCAGAAAGTAGATAAAATTTTCTTTTAAATATTATAAATCTTTTTTGTAAAGGTAAAAATTTGCTTTAAGAAAAAAGACAGAATGGATGTCAGGTTGACTACAATCGAGTTTCGTTGATAAAAATTGAATTCTTCACGTTAAGTTGATCAAATATAATTGTTATTTGCTGGATTTTATTAAACGTAACACTTTTTCTTTTTTTGTATACGCTTTAAAACTTGAAAGAAAACGTTTTATAGCTTTTGTTATATAGCATTTCTTTATGTATGTAATAGTTTTGTACTACGGTTTAATTCAGAAAGTAGCAAAAATTTCTTTCTAGATATATTTAAACATTTTT
>NW_014572791.1:0-1148 GCF_001313835.1 Polistes canadensis
CTGGATTTTATTGAACGTAGCACTTTTCATTTGGTAGTATGCGCTTTAAAACTTAAAAGAAAACGTTTTACAAATTTTATATATAGCATTTCTTTATGTATCTCTTTGTTTTAAACTACGGTTTAATTCAGAAAGTAGCTAAAATTTCTTTTTAATTATAATAAATCTTTTTTGGGAAGGTAGAAATGTGCTATTAGAAACAAGACAGAATGGATGTCAGGTTGACTACGATCGAGTTTCGATGAAAAAAAAAGGGATTCTTCACGTTAAGTAACCAAGAAATGTTGTAATAAAATGACTTTTATCCTTGTTTTGGACTACAGTTATTAAAATATAAATGTTATTTGCTGGATTTTATTGAACGTAGCACTTTTAATTTGGTAGTATGCGCTTTAAAACTTGAAAGAAAACGTTTTACAGCTTTTGTTATATAGCATTTCTTTATGTATTAGCTAGTTTTGAACTACGGTTGATTTCAGAAAGTCGCATGAATTTCTTTCTAAATATGTTTAAAAATTTTTACCGGCGGTTAATATGTGCTATTAGAAAGAAGACAGAATGGACGTCAGGTTTACTACAATCAAGTTTCGTTAAAAAAAATTGAATTCTTTACGTTAAGTAACCAAAAAATGTTGTAAATAAATGATTTTTTTCCTTTTTATAGACTGCAGTTGTTAAAATATAAATGTTATTTGCTGTATTTTATTGATCGTAACACTTTTTATTTGTTAGTATATTCTTTACAACTTGAAAGAAAACGTTTTACAGCTTTTTTTATATAGAACTACTTTAGGTATCTTGTAGTTTTGAACTACGGTTTAATTTAGAAAGTAGCAAAAATATCTTTTTAAATATATTAAATGCTTTTTGTAAAAGTAAAAAATGTTCTATTAGAAACAAGACAGAATGGATGTCAGGTTTAATAATTCGAGTTTCGCTGAAAAAGTATTAGATTCTTCACGTAAAGTAACTTAAAAATGTTGTAATAAAATGATTTTTTTTCTTTTTTTTGGACTACAGTTATTAAAATATAAATGTTATTTGCTGGATTTTATTGAACGTAGCACTTTTTATTTGGTAGTATACGCTTTAAAACTTAATAGAAAACGTTTTACAGCTTTTGTTATATAGCATTTCTTTATGTATCT
>NW_014572792.1:0-1092 GCF_001313835.1 Polistes canadensis
GACGGTAAAATGTGCTACTAGAGACAAAACAATATAAATGTTWGGTTTACTACAATCGTATTTCGTTAAAAAAGTATTGAATTCTTCACGTAAAGTAACTTAAGAATGTTGTAATAAAATAATTTTTTCCTATTTTAGGACCGCAGTAGTTGAAATATATATTGTTTTTGCTAGATTTTTTTGAACGTATCACTTTTTATTTGTCAGTATACGCTTTAAAACTTGAAAGAAAACGTTTTACAGCTTTTGTTATATAGCATTTCTTTATGTTTCAGATAGTTTTTAAATACGGTTTAATTCAGAAAGTAGTAATAATTTTTTTTTAGATATAATAAATCTTTCTTATTAAGATAAAAATGTGCTACTAAAAACAAAACAGATTAATTGTCAGGTTTACTAGAATCGAGTATCGTTAAAAAAGAATTTAATTCTTCACGTAAAGTAACCTAAAAATTTTGTAATAAAATGAGTTTTTTTCTTTTTTGGACTGCAGTTGTTCAAATTTTAATGTTATTTGCTGGATTTTATTAAACGTAACACTATTTATTTGATAGTATACGCTTTAAAACTTGAAAAAAAACGTTTTACAGATTTTGTTGTATAGCATTTCTTTATGTATCTGATAGTTTTGGGGTACGGTCTAATTCTTAAAGCAGCGACTATTTTTCTTTACTATATTGAAAAACTTATAGTGACTGTAAAGTGTGCTATTAGTAGCAAGACATAATAGATGTTAGGTTGACTACAATCGAGTTCTGTTGAAAAAGGATTGAATTCTTCACATAAAGTAACAAAAAAATGTTAAAATGAAATGATTTTATTTCTGTTTTTTGGACTGCAGTTTTTGAAATATAAACGTTATTTGCTAGATTTTATTGAACGTAACACTTTTTGTTTGTTAGTACGAGCTTTAAAATTTGAAAGAAAATATTTTACAGCTTTTTTAATATAGCATTTCTTTATGTATCTGTTAGTTATGACAAACGGTTTTATTCAGAAAGTAGCAAAAATTTCTTTTCAAATATAATTAATCTTTTTTGTGAAGGTAACAATGTGCTATTAGAAACAAGATAGAATGGATGTCAGGTTTAC
>NW_014572793.1:0-1125 GCF_001313835.1 Polistes canadensis
AATAGAAATGCATTTCACGCACACAAGCTTGCCTTGTCACACGTACGTAGCTCGGCTTTCTTCATGACCACGCTAGTCAAGCTTGATGTGATAATTTATTTATTAAATAAATAAAAAATTTATTCTATTTTTCTATATTTAAGGTACACGTATCTTATTAATATTTAAAAAATAACGATAAGAATAAAGACAATATGCACTATAAACCTTATCACATCGCACAGAAAAACACACATAATTTATTTATTAAATAAATAAAAAATCAATTTTATTTTTCTATTATTTGTGTATACGTTCCTTGTTAATATTTAAAAAATAACAAGTAGAATATAGACAATATGCACTAAAAACTTTATCACAATGCATCTCTTGTCAATATTTTAAAAATATTGAATAGAGTAAAGTTAATATCATTTTAAAAACCTTGACGTTATGCATGGAAGAACAAAAGAAGCATAGAAAAACCGTATAGAAAGGAAACCTCGTTGCAGATATTTTTAAAACAATTGACATAATATGGGAATTTATACTTTCACAGTTGGCATAAGAAACTTCAATTGTTTTATTTCAATTTATTTTAATTCTTAAAGGATGGCTGAATTGCTTTATGTCAATTGTTTTAAGGATATCTGCAACAAGGTTTCCTTTCTATACAGTTTTTCTGTGCTTCTTTTGTTCTTCTATGCTTAACGTCAAAGTTTTTAATATGATATTAACCTTATTTTATTCAATGTTTTTAAAATATTGACAAGAGATGCAGTGTGATAAAGTTTTCAGTGTATGTTGTCTTTACTAAATTACTAGTTTACTACAAACCTATAGTGCATATTGTCAAGTGTTCTTGATACTTTACTAATACAATGTTATGATTTGCAGATTTGCAAGTATTTAAAGATTTGGAAAAGCACAGCATCAATTAGGATATCTCATTGTTTTATATATTAAGTACATACATAAGAGAAGAACTTACAAGATTTTAAAATGRATCCARGCAATTTTTTTATGGTATTTAAACGAGCAAACACCTCAGCTATCTCCATCATAATGGTAAACTTCAATAATTCACATTTTCCCTTAGTATATTATTTATTCATTGTCTTAATATATTGGTTGTATAATTGTTTA
>NW_014572794.1:0-1115 GCF_001313835.1 Polistes canadensis
CTTTCTGAATTAAACCGTAGTTCAAAACTATCAGATACATAACGAAATGCTTTTTATCAAGAGCTGTAAAACGTTTTCCTTTAAGTTTTAAAGCAAATACTAACAAATAAATAGTCTTACGTTCAATAAAATCCAGCCAATAACATTTATATTTCAACAACTGCAATTCAAAAAAAGGAAAAAAATCATTTTATTACAACATTTTTTGTTACTAAACATGAAGAACTCAATTCTTTTTCAACAAAAATCGATTGTAATAAACCTGACATCCATTATTTTTTGTTTCTAGTAGCACATTTAAACCGTCGCTAAAAATATATAAATATAATTAAAAATAATATTTTATACTTAATGAATTAAATCGTAGTTTAAAACTATCAGATACGTAACGAAATGCTTTATATCAAGAGCTGTAAAACGTTTTCCTTTAAGTTGTAAAGCGTATAATAAAAATTAAAAATTTTTACTTTTAATAATATCCAGCAAATAACATTTATATTTAAACAACTGCAGTCCAAAAAAAGGGAAAAAATAATTTTATTACAACAGTTTTTGGTTACTTTGCGGGAAGAACTCAATTCTTTTTTAACAAAAATCAATTGTAATAAACTTGACATCCATTCTGTATTTTTTCTAGAAGCAAATCTTTACAGTCGCTAAAAATATATAAATATACTTAAAAAGAAATTTTTGCTACTTTCTAATTTAAACTGTAGTTCAAAACTATTAGATACATAAAGAAATGCTATATAACAAAAACTGTACAACGTTTTCTTTAAAGTTTTAAAGCGAATAATAACAAATTACAAGTGTTACAATCAATAAAATCCAGCAAATAACATTTATAATTAAACAACTGCAGTTCAAAAAGAGGAATATAATCATTTGATCACAACATTTTTTGGTTACCAACGTAAAGAATTTAATTAGTTTTCAACAAAAATCGATTGTAATAAACCTTACTTTCATTCTGTTTTGTTTCTAGTAGAACATTTTAAACCGTCGCTAAAAATATATAAATATATTTAAAAAGAAATTTTTGCTACTTTCTGAATTATACCGTACTTCAAAACTATCAGATACATAACGAAATGCTTTATAACAAGAGCTGTAAA
>NW_014572795.1:0-1132 GCF_001313835.1 Polistes canadensis
TTTCAACGAAACTTTATTGTAGTAAAGCTGACATCCATTCTGTCTTGTTTTGAAAAGCACATTTTTACCTTCACAAAAAAGATGTAATATATATGTAAAAAGAAATTTTTGCTACTTTCTGAATTAAACCGTAGTTCAAAACTAGCAGATACATAAAGAATTGCTACATATAAAAGCTGTAAAACATTTTCTTCTAAGTATTAAAGCGCATACTAAAAAATAAAAATTGTAACGTTTAATAATTTTCAGCAAATACCATTTATATATCAACAACTGCAGTCCAAAAAAAAGGGAAAAATATCTTTTTATTACAAGATCCTTTGGTTACTTTACGTGAAGAATTCAATTCTTTTTTAACGAAACTCTATTGTAGTAAAGCTGACATCAACTCTGTCTKGTTTGGAATAGTACATTTTACTGTCACTATAAATTTTTTAATATATTTAAAAAAAATTTTCGCTGCTTTCTGAATTAAACCGTAGTTCTAAACTATCTGATACATAAAGAAATGCTATATACCAAAAGCTGTAAAAAGTTTTCTTTCAAGTCTTAAAGCGTAAACTAACAAATAAAAAGTGTTACGTTTAATAAAATCTAGCAAATAACATTTATATTTTAACAAGTGCCGTTTAAAAAAAGGAAAAAAATTATTTTATTACAACATTTTTTTAGTATTTAACGTGAAGAATTCAATTCTTTTTCAATGACCCTCGATTGTAGTAAACCTGACATTTAATCTGTTTTGTTCCTAGTAGCACATTTTACTCGTCGCTAAAAATGTTTAAATATATTTAAAAAGAAATTTTCGCTACTTTCTAAATTAAACCGTAGTTTAAAACCAGCAGATACATAAAGAAATGCTGTATAAAATAAGCTGTAAAAAGTTTCCTCTCAAGTTGTAAAGCGCATACTAACATATAAAAAGTGATACGTTCCATAAAATCCTACAAATAACATTTATATTTCCACAACTGCAGTTTATAGAAAGGAAAAAAATCATTTTATTACAACATTTTTTGGTTACTWGACGTAAGGTATTTAATTTTTCTTCAACAAAACTCGATTGTAGTAAACCTGACATTTACTTTGTTTTGTTTCTAGTAGCACTTTTTTACCGTCTCTTAAAATTTTT
>NW_014572796.1:0-1143 GCF_001313835.1 Polistes canadensis
ATAGTAATATAAATAGAGATAGAAAGAGACAAACATATATATATATATATATATATATATATATATATATATGTAAAGAGATAAGAGGGTGAGATGAAGGGAAGAGAAAGGGAAAGGGAAAGGGGGTAACTTTATGCGTGTAGCCACGAACAGCAACAACCCTTCTTCTTGGTACGCCACCACTATGGCAGCTTTTGCTAGAACCCAGACCCCTAACATTACTGTGCGACAGGTCCGAATAACAATGTGCCATTGTTAAACCTACATCCAGTAGTGGATCCTAGCTCTGAAATATTTAAGCTTACGAGTACCACCCGTAGACTACTACTACTACTATTACTGAGCTCTTAGTTGCTGTTGCTGTTGCTGTTACTGCTTGATAGTTGATGCTTAATGTTGCTTGATGTGCTGATGCTGTTGACAACAATCGTTGCTTGAACGTTAACGTTTCTATATTTTTGCCACCCACACACACCAATTACCATGAAAATGTTTAACTCGTTCTTTCTCTACCTGTTACTCCTATCATCGATTTTTTTTTTTTTCATTATTATTATCTTCTGTTTATTCTTCATCCTTTTCTTTTTATGTTTTTTCGTTTGTTTGTTTGGTGTCTTTATTGAAGATAATGTAATCTAAAATGTAGAGATCATATTATTATTATTACAACATTATATATTATTATTATTATAACAACTTATCAAAATTAAGTTCTATTTCTTTTTTTGATATCCAAATTCCCTATGATACCTTCTTATTAAGAATATTATTTTTGGACGAGAGAAACACAACTAATTGAATTATTATATTTTATTTAATCATTAATATTTTTTATTTGATTTTTATTTTGTATCGTTTTCATAAATCATGATAAAAAGGTGTTTTGTGACAGTTGTTTTTTTTTTTCAATCTAGATTAACACTCTCTACTTTTTACTTTCATTTAATTTACGTTATTAATTTACATAATTCGTTGTCTTGCGTTTGATGATATTTTTTTATTGAATACTTCTTCTTATTATTATTATTATTATTCTTATTTTTCTTTTCCTTCTTTTTTTTTTTTTTTTTTTTTTTTTTCTAAACACCATCACACACATTTTCTTTTCTATTTTCTATCGTTGGCATATAAACGATGCTACTT
>NW_014572797.1:0-1125 GCF_001313835.1 Polistes canadensis
GTTTTCTTTCAAGTTTTAAAGCATATACTAACAAATAAAAAGTGTTACTTTTAATAAAATTCGGCAAATAACACTTATATTTCGAAAACTGCAGTCCAAAAAAAGGATAAAAATCATTTTATTGCAACATATTTTGGTGACTTCACGTGAAGAACTCGATATTTTTCAAAAAAACTCGATTGTAGTCGACATGACATCTATTCTGTGTTGTTACTTATAGCACATTTTACTATTACTATAAATTTTTTAATATGTTTAAGAAAAATTTTTGCAGCTTTTTGAAATAAACCGTTGCCCAAAACTAGCAGATCCATAAAGAAATGCAATATATTAAAAGCTGTAAAACGGTTTTTTTTTCAAGTTTTAAAGCGTATACTAACAAATAAAATGTGTCGCGTTTAATAAAATCCAGCAAATAACATTTATATTTCAACAACTGCAGTTTAAAAATAGAAAAAAATCATTTTATTACAACATTTTTTCGTTACTAAACGTGCAGAATTAAATTCTTTTTTAACGAAACTCGTTGTAGTAAACCTGACATTTATTTTGTCTTGTTTCGAATAGCACATTTTACCGTCACTATAAATTTATCAATATGTTTAAGAAAAATTTTCGCTACTTTCTTAATTAAACAGTAGTTCAAAACTATCAGATACATAAAGAAAAGGTATATAATAAAAGCTTTAAAATGTTTTTTTTCAAGTTTTAAAGCGTATACTAACAAATAAAAAGTGTAACGTTTAATAAAATCCAGCAAATAACATTTATATTTTAACAAGTGTTGTTTAAAAAAAGGAACAAAATCATTTTATTACAACATTTTTGTAGTACTTATCGTAAAGAACTCAATTCTTTTTCAATTATTCTTAATTGTAGTTAACCTGACATTTAATCTGTTTTGTTTTCTAGTAGCACATTTTAACCGTCGCTAAAAATGTTTAAATATATTTAGAAAAAAAATTTTGCTACTTTCTGAATAAAACCATAGTTTAAAATTATCAGTTACATAAAGAGAAGCTATATAACTAAAGATGTAAAACCTTTTCTCTCAAGTTTTAAAGCGTATACTAACAAATAAAAAGTGTTACTTTCAATAAAATCTGGCAAATAACACTTATATTT
>NW_014572798.1:0-1100 GCF_001313835.1 Polistes canadensis
AAAAAGGAAAAAACCATTTTACTACAACGTTTTTTGGTTACTGAACGTGAAGAGTTCAATTCTTTTTCAACGAAACTCGATTGTGGTAAACCTGACATTTAATCTGTTTAAATTCTAGTAGCACATTTTACCCGTCGCTAAAATTGTTTAAATATATTTAGAAAGAAATTTTTGCAACTTTCTGAATAAAACCCTAGTTCAAAACTATCGGATACATAAAGAAATGCTATATAAAAAAAGCTGTAAAGCGGTTTTATTCAAGTATTAAAGCGTATACTAAAGAATAAAAAGTGTTACGTTTAATAAAATCAAGCAAAACACACGTATTATTCAACAACTGCAGTTCAAAAAAAGGAAAAAAAACATTTTTTTACAACATATTTTGGTTACTTAACATGGAGAATTCAATTCTTTTTCAACGAAACTCGATTGTAGTAAACCTGACATTTAATCTGTTTTGATTCTAGTAGCACATTTTATCTGTCGCTAAAAATGTTTAAATATATTTAGAAAGAAATTTTTGCGACTTTCTAAAATCAACCGTAGTTCAAAACTATCAAATAAATAAAGAAATGCTATACAAAAAAAGCTGTAAAACGGTTTCATTCAAGTTTTAAAGCGTATACTAACGAAAAAAAAGTGTTACGTTTAATAAAATCAAGCAAATAAAATTTATAATTCAACAACTGCAGTTCATGAAAAGGAAAAAAATTACTTTATTACTACATTTTTTAGTTACTTAACGTGAAGAACTCATTTCTATTTCCACGAAAATCGATTGTAATAAACCTGACATCTATTCTGTTTTGTTCTTGTAGCAATTTTTAACCGTCGCTAAAAATTTTTAAATATATTTAGAAAGAAATTTTTGCTACTTTTTGAATTTAGCCGTAGTTCAAAACAAAAAGATACATAAAGAAATGCTATATAACTAAAGCTGTAAAACGGTTTTATTCAAGTATTAAAGGGTATACTAAAGAATACAAAGTGTTACGTTCAATGAAATCCAGCAAATAACATTTATTATTAAACTACTGCAGTTCAAAAAAGGGAAAAAAATCATTATGTTACAACATTTTTTGGTTGCAAAACGTGAAGAA
>NW_014572799.1:0-1110 GCF_001313835.1 Polistes canadensis
GAAATAAATCGTAGTTTAAAATCATCAGATACATTAAGAAATGCTATAAAACAGAAGCTGTAAAACATTTTCTTTCAAGTTTTCAAGCGTATACTAATAAGTAAAAAGTGGTACGTTCAATAATATCAAGCAAATGACATTTATATTTCAACAACAGCAGACCAAGGAAAGGAAAAAAGTCACTTTATTACAACATTTTTTGGTTACTTAACGTGAAGAATTCAATTCCATTTCAACGAAACTCGATTGTAGTAACCCTAACATTTAATCTGTTTTGTTTGTAGTAGCACATTTTAGCCGTCGCTAAAAATGTTGAAATATATTTAGAAAGAAATTTTTGCTACTTTCTGAATTAAACCGTCGTTTAAAACTTTTAGATACAGAAAGAAATGCTATATACCAAAAGCTGTAAAACGTTTTCTTTCAAGTTTTAAAGCGTATACTAACAAATAGAAAGTGTTACGTTTAATAAAATACTGCAAATAACATTTATAATTCAACAACTGCAGTTCGAAAAAAGGGAAAAAATCATTTTATTACAACATTTTTTGGTTACTTAACGTGAAGAATTCAATTCTTTTTCATCGAAATTCGATTGTAGTAACCATGACATTTAATCTGTTTTTTTTGTAGTTGCACATTTTAGCCGTCGCTAAAAATGTTGATATATATTTAGAAAGAAATTTTTGCTACGTTCTGAATTAAACTGTAGTTTAAAACTATTAGATACATAAAGAAATGCTATATACCAAAAGCTGTAAAACCTTTTCTTTTAAGTTTTAAAGCGTATACTAAAAAATAAAAAGTGTTACGTTCATTAAAATACAGCAAATAACATTTATAATTCAACAACTGCAGTTCAAAAAAAGGAAAAAAATCATTTTATTGGTTACTTAACGTGAAGAATTCAATTCTTTTTGAACGAAACTCGATTGTAGTAACCCTGACATTTAATCTGTTTTGTTTGTAGTAGCACGTTTTAGCCTTCGCAAAAAATGTTGATATATATTTAGAAAGAAGTTTTTGCTACTTTCTGAATTAAACCGTAGTTTAAAACTATTAGCTACATAAAGAAATGCTATATACCAAAAGCTGTAAAACGTTTTCTTT
>NW_014572800.1:0-1204 GCF_001313835.1 Polistes canadensis
TATATATATATATATATATATGTATACATAGATATGTAGTATATATGAATCGTTGGAAATATATTATACAAACGTGTTCATCAATTGGATTTTGCTTTGCTCATCGAATTTTTATTACTTCTTATACACTTTCCAATCTAATTTCGGTTTATGCATGATTACGATTCTTTTATTTCTTTTTTTTTTTTTCTTTTCTTACATCATTAACGATATCATTTCTTTTTTTCGTCACCGTTCTAAATAATATCTAAATTAAATTAGAAAAAAAAGAATTGTTAAGATAAAACGAATGTGAAATATATTAACATATATTTTAAAGTATAAAAAAAAATAATGTATGTGTTAAATATTGAAATATATATATTCGAGAAATATGTTTACCTATATATTCATGCTACGGTACTCGAATAATATGAAAATACTCGTAAATGTCGTTAATGCGACAGCAAAGTCAAAGGAAAAAAAAAAAACAAAGGAAAATATCAGGGCGATTCGAGACACGGTGCACGCGACTTACCTTTGCGATGGTTCGCGCATAATACATAACAAATAGACTCGTAAAGAGGACCAACTTATCTACCTTCTCGATCTCTTTGTACAAACCTACATATGGAAATAAATACATACATACATACATACATAGATACATGACCATTTTTGCATGCACACAAACATACACGTAACATTCATAAACACATATATTTATTTTTTGATACATCCATTGATTACACATACACACATAGATATATATTTACATGCATACTTACACAAACGCACCATACATTTATATACATATACATATGAATGTAGTTATATGCATGCTTAATTATTATACATGCATTGATTACACATACATAAAGACAAAACAAATTTACATATATAGTCTTACGTATGCACAAATATACACTTTTTACGTACATATAAACGTACATAAGTAACATATACATATGATAAACTGCCATCATTTCGGTTCCCTTTGAATCGTAAGAAACGTTTCGCGTTTTAACTCACAGCTCTACGAATCGAGCTTTAACGCGAGCTAACTCGGCTTCTACTTCTTCGACGTTTCAGACCGAGGAACCTGATAACGATAATTAATGTTGCCTCGCGTTGTTGATTATCCTGCACGCGATACATATATATATATAACTTACATGTATATATATATATATATATTATTGTATATATATATATATATATATAT
>NW_014572801.1:0-1150 GCF_001313835.1 Polistes canadensis
AAAAGCTGTAAAACGTTTTCTTTCAAGTTTTAAAGCGTATAATAACAAATAAAAAGTGTTGCGTTCAAAAAAATCCAGCAAATAACATATATATTTAAACAACTGCAGTTAAAGAAAGAGAAAAAATCATTTTATTACAGCATATTCTGGTTACGTTACGTGAAGAACACAATTCTTTTTGAACGAAATTCGATTGTAGTAAAGCTGACATCCATTCTGTCTTTTTTCGAATAGCATATCTTTACCTTAACAAAAAAGATTTAATATATTTAAAAAAAAATTTTTTTTGCTTTTTGAATTAAACCGTAGTTCAAAACTAGCAGATACATAAAAAATTGCTATATAAAAAAAGCTGTAAAACGTTTTCTTTCAAGATTTAAAGCGCTTAATAACAAATAAAAAGTTTGGCGGTTTATAAAATCCAGCAAATAACATTTATATTTTAACAACTGCAGTCTAAAAAAGAGGAAAAAAATCATTTTATTACAACATATTTTGTTTATTTTACGTAAAGAATTCGATTCTTTTTCAACGAAACTCGATTGTAGTAAACCTGACATTTATTTTGTCTTGTTCCGAATAGCACCTTTTACCGTCACTATAAATTTTTCAATATATTTAAGAAAAATTTTCGCTGCTTTCTGAATTAAACCGTAAGTCAAAACTATCAGATGCATAAAGAAATGGTATGTAATAAAAGCTGTAAAAAGTTTTCTTTCAAGTTTTAAAGCGTATACTAACAAATAAAAAGTGTTACGTTCAAGAAAATCCAGCAAATAACACTTATATTTCAACAACTGCAGTTTAAAAAAAGAAAAAAAATCATTTTATTACAACATTTTTTGGTTACTTTACGGTATAAACTCAATTCTTTTTCAACGAATTTCGATTGTAGTAAGGCTCACATCCATTCTGTCTTGTTTCGAATTGCACATTTTTACCTTCACAAAAAAGATTTAATATATTTAAAAAGAAATTTTGCCTAATTTCTAAATTTAACCGTAGTTCAAAACTAGCAGATACATGAAGAAATGCTATATAGAAAAAGCTGTAAAACGTTTTCTTTCAAGTTTTAAAGCGTATACTAACAAATAAAAAGTGTAAAGTACAATAAAATTCTGCAAATAACATTTATATTTCAACAACTGCA
>NW_014572802.1:0-1163 GCF_001313835.1 Polistes canadensis
TATAGCATTTCTTTATGTATTTAATAGTTTTGAACTACGGTTTAATTCAGAAAGAGGCAAAAATTTCTTTTAAAATATGTTAAATCTTTTTTGTGAAGGTAAAAATGTGCTATTAGAAACAAGACAGAATGTATGTCAGGTTTATTACAATCGATTTTCGTTGAAAAAGAATTGAGTTCTTCACGTAAAGTAAGCAAAAATGTTGTAATAAAATGATTTCTCCCTTTTTTTAGACTGCAGTTGTTAAAATATAAATTATATTTGCTTGATTTTATTAAAAGTAACACTTTTTATTTGTTAGTATACGCTTGAAAACTTGAAAGAAAAGGATTTGCAGCTTTTGTTTTATAGCATTTCTTTATGTATCTGATAGTTTTGAACTACGGTTTATATCAGAAAGAAGCAAAAATTCTTTTCTTAATATATTTAAACATTTTTAGCGACGGTTAAAATGTGCTACTAGACACAAAACAGATTAAATGTCAGTTTTACTGCAATCGAGTTTTGTTGAAAAAGAATTGGATTGTTCACGAAAAGTAACTTAAAAATGTTGTAATAGAATGATTATTTCCGTTTTTTTAGACTGCAGTTTTTAAATATAAATATTATTTGCTGAATTTTATTGAACGTAACACTTTTTAATTGATAGTATAAGCTTTAAAACTAAAAAGAAAACGTTTTATTGATTTTTTATATAGAATTTCTTTTTGTATCTGATAGTTTTGAACTACGGTTTAATTCAGAATGTAGCAAAAATTTTTTTCTTAATATATTTAAACATTTTTAGCGACGGTTAAAATGTGCTATTAGAAACTAAACAGAATGGATGTCAGGTCGCATACATTCAAGTTTCGTCGGAAAATACATAAATTTTTTTCGCAGAGTAACCTAAAAAAGTAATAATAATATGATTTTTATCCTTATTTTTGACTGTAGTTGTAAAAATATTAATGATATTTACTGGATTTTATTGAACGTAACACTTTTTATTTGTTAGTATACGCTTAAAACTTGATAGAAACCGTTTTACACCTTTTTTTATATAGCATTACTTTAGGTATCTGCTAAATTTGAACTACGGTTTAATTCAGAAAGTAGCAAAAATTTCTTTTTAAATATATTAAATCTTTTTTGTGAAGGTAAAAATGTGCTATTAGAAACAA
>NW_014572803.1:0-1204 GCF_001313835.1 Polistes canadensis
ATAATTATTATTTATAAGATTTTAATAAAATAAATTTAAAAATGATTCACAAGAGAAAATGATAAAATAAATATTGTTTAGATAAAGTATATTACTTATAGTTTATTAAGATCGTAATATTATCTAGGTAAGATAAAGTATTAGAAAAAGGGATTGAAAAAGGATCGAAAAAGGGCTTCTGCTTGGTTGGTTGGTAAATAGGTAATGCTTAGAGAAAGCATTCAATGATCTATGTAACTTATCCTTCCCTTTTTACTTTCCTTGTGTGTTAGTTCGTGCTCTAACTAAGAGTGAGATGATGGATCGATAGATAAAAGTTTAATATGGTACCGGACAAATGATCCGTGAAAGCTGCTTCTAAGCGGGAAATAGGAAAAATTGCGCTTCCTAAACTGCAAGAAAATCGTCTAAGAAACGCGTAAATACACGTCTATTTTTTTTTTTAAAACCCGTTTCCTGATGTTAAACTCAACCATTAACTAGCTTTCTTTTTTTTATTATATATTCCCTTTTTCAATCAGTTTCTCTTTATTCGAACTAAATAAAACATATTGGGGATCGAATTAATTTTTACGTTTACATTGATTCTAAAAAAGTAATGATACGAAATATTTTAACAAACCACCTCCTCCCCCTCCCCTTCCACCCACTTATTTCGTTATAATCTTCTCTTTACAAATTTATTTATTTATTTATTTTTCTTTTATTTTTTTCCCCTTATTAGAGCTTCCTTGGCAGGTTTTTTCCTTTTTTTATTATTTCCTTCTACAAATCTCCTGCTAATTATAGAATATAATTCTTTTTATAACGAGTCTACTGCTACGTTTAACAAAAAAAACGAAAAAAAAAAAAGATAAGAAAAAAATAAAAAGAATAAAGTAAGGTTTCTCAAAGGAAGTCATTAAAAAAGAAATTAGAAAAAAGAAAAAAAAAAGGAACGATTAATAAATCGTTTCGCACGGAAAAGCCTTCTTCTCTTTCCCTTCTTTTTTTTTTTTATATTTTTTTTATGTTTTTTTTCTTGTTTTTTTTTTTTGTTTTTTAAATTGACGAGCTTATTTTACACGCTCGTTAGTGGGCAAGTGTGTCCACGACAGGAATTGATAAAGTATAAATGCGTTCACGTTTTCGTCGAGATCTTCTTGTTACAACCGGAAAAAGGGAGAAACCCTTGGCCAGTCTCCCTCTCTCTCTCTCTCTCTCT
>NW_014572804.1:0-1085 GCF_001313835.1 Polistes canadensis
GTTGTACAGCTTTTGTTATATAGCATTTATTCATTTTTTTCCTTTTTTTGGACTGCAGTTGTTGAAATATAAATGTTATTTTCTGGATTTTATTGAACGTAACACTTTTTATTTGTTATAATACGCTTTAAATCTGAAAAGAATACGTTGTACAGCTTTTGTTATATAGCATTTATTCATGTATTTACTAGTTTTAAACTACGGTTTAATTCAGAAAGTAGCAAAAATTTCTTTCTAAATATATTTAAATATTTTTAGCGACGGTTAAAATGTGCTACTAACAACAAAACAGATCAAATGTGAGGTTTACTACAATCGAGTTTCGGTAAAAAAGAATTGAATTCTTCTCGTTAACTAACAAAAAAATGTTGTAATAAAGTGATTTTTTTCCTTTCTTTAAGCTGCTATTGTTAAAATATAAATGTTATTTGCTTGATTTTATTGAACGTAACACTTTTTATTTGTTAGTAAAGCTTCAAAACTTGAACAAAAACGTTTTACAGCTTTTGTTTTATAGCATTTCTTTATGTATCTAATAGTTTTAAACTACGGTTTAATACAGAAAGTAGCCAAAATATTTTTCTACATACATTTCAACATTTTTAGCAACGGTTTATATGTGCTACTACAAACAAAACAGAATAAATGTCAGGTTTACTACAATCGAGTTTTGTTGAAATAAAATTGGATTCTTCACGTAAAGTAACTTAAAAATGTTGTAATTAAATGAGTTTTTTTTATTTTTTAGACTGCAGTTGTTGAAATATAAATGTTATTGGCTTTATTTGTTTGAACGTAATTATTTTAATTTGTTAGTATGCGCTTTAAAACTTGAAAGAAAATGTTTTACAGCTTTTGTTTTATAGCATTTCTTTTTGTATCATATAGTTCTAAACTACAGTTTAATTCAGGAAGTAGCAAAAATTTCTTTCTAGATATATTTAAACGATTTTAGCGACGGTTAAAATGTGCTACTAAAAACAAAAATGAATGGATGTCAGGTTTATTAAAATCGATTTTCGTTGAAAAAGAATTAAGTCTTTCACGTAAAGTAACAAAAAAATGTTGTAATACAATGAATTTTT
>NW_014572805.1:0-1092 GCF_001313835.1 Polistes canadensis
GAAATATAAATGTTATTTGCATAATTTTATTAAACGTTACACTTTCTATTTGTCAGTATGCGCTTTAAAACTGAAAAAAAAAACGTTTTACATCAATTGTTATATAGCATTTCTGTATGTATCTGATAGTTTAAGACTACGGTTTAATTCAGAAAGTAGCGAAAATTTCTTTTAATTATATTTAAAAATTTTTAGCGACGGTAAAAATGTGCTACTAGAAACAAAACAAAGAGACTGTCAGGTTTACTACAATTGAGTTTCGTTAAAAAAGAATTGAAACTTTTAGGTTTAGTTACCAAAAAATTTTGTAGCAAAATGATTTTTTTTCTTTTTTTGTACTGCAGTTGTCGAAATATAAATGTAATTATCTAGATTTTACTGAACGTAACACTTTTTATTTGTTAGTATGTGCTTTAAAACTTAAAAGAAAACGTTTTACAGCTTTTTTTATATAACATTTCTTTATTTATCTGCTAGCTTTAAACTACGGTTTAATTCAGTATGTAGCAAAAAGTTCTTTTTGAGTATATTAAATCTTCCTTGTGAAGGTAAAAATGTAATATTCAAAACAAGACAGAATGTATGTCATCTTTACTAGTCGAGTTTCGTTGAAAATGAATTGAGTTCTTCACGAGACGTAACAAAAAAATGTTTTATTAGAGTGATTTTTTTCCTTTTTTAAGACTGCAGTTGTTGAAATATAAATGTTATTATCTGGATTTTTTTGTACGTTACACTTTTTATTTGTTAGTATGTGCTTTAAAACTTGAAAGAAATGTTTTACAGCTTTTTTTATATAGCATTTCTTTATGTATCTGCTAGTTTTGGACTACGGTTTAATTCAAAAAACAGCAGCAAAAATTTTTCTTAAATATATTAAAAAATTTATAGTGATAGTAAAATGTGCTATAAGTAACAGCAAAAAATAGATGTCATGTTGACTACAATCGAGTTTCGTTGAAAAATATCGAGTTCTTCACGTAAAGTATCCAACATATGTTGTAATAAAATGATTTTTTTCCTTTTTTTGGACTGCAGTTGGTGAAATATAAATGTTAATATCTGGATTTTATTGAACGTAACACTTTTTAT
>NW_014572806.1:0-1148 GCF_001313835.1 Polistes canadensis
CCTTTCTCTTATTTATTTATTTTTATTTTATCAATTATATCACAAACATCAACAAATGTCACTGACTTTTATTTCATTTCATTTCACTTTCTTTTCAATCATTTACATAATCTTTCTTTTTCTTTTTATCTTAAATTAAATAAGAAGGATCAAAAAAAAATATATTCATTCGATTAAAAGAAGAAAAAGTAAAAGAAAGTAGTTTGTTAAAAAAAAAAATCTACGTTCAACGAACTAAGGCGTACTGATATTCTACGGTTTTATAGAAACGATATTAAAAAAAAGGGAAACATCGTGTGGAAGAAGCGACGATAGGGGACAGGGGTAAGGGGACAGGGGGCTGGATAAAGTACGAAGCGAAATTAAAAAGGTTATGGCCTTTAAACGGATACATTTCAAGATATGAAATTTCTCTTCTTCCCTAGTTTCTTTCTTTAAGAACTCGTGACACAAAGTTTTCCCAACGGGGGTTGGAAAATGGGGGATGGAAGATGAGGGGGGTCGGGGAGGTGGGATACGCCAATAATCCGACGAACTTGGGAGATGTTACGGAAGAAGAGTTTTAAGAATCACTTTTAACCTATACCCAACCCCCCCTCCCCCACCCCTGCACTAACCCCACTATTTCTTCGAGTTTATTAACACCAGGGATTACATTGGTCGTCTTATAAAAGATACAATAAATTCTTTTTGGGGGACATGATTATTTTGTTAAATAAAAACTAGGTAAGAACAAATAAGAGAGAGAGAAACAAAAAATCATTCCTATATGTAATAAAGTTACTAGATAATTTTGGTGATTATTGTAAGAACGAATGAACGAATGTCATCATTACTTGTAATTGAAATAAATTCTGTTAATTTATGAAGCTTGGATTAATTAAAATAAAATAATATAATTGTAAACATGGGGGTGGGGTTAAGCCAATGGAAATGGGAAAACTTGATTGGCTCGTTAGGATATAAAAATTTCATTTCAAACGTTTCTTTTCCGTATATTATTACTCGTTCTACTTTTCTTCTTCTTATTCATTTTTTTTAATTTTACCTGGGGGGAAAGAAATATGCGACCCATCAACTACGTAAAACAACTCCTTCCCGTTCCCACCACGAAGTTCCAAAAAAAAAAAAAAAAAAAAAAAAAAAAA
>NW_014572807.1:0-1120 GCF_001313835.1 Polistes canadensis
AACAACTGCAGTCTAAAAAAAGGAAAAAAATAATTTTATTACAACATATTAGATTTACAAATAAGTTTTCGCTCTCTTTCTATTAAATATTAAGTATTTATTCTTAAATAATGGTAATTTCAAGTTTATTTAAAATACTGTCCATCACTTGCAATGACTTTTTTCTATCTTTTAGGCAACATTCGGATCCCACGTCAGAAGATATCCTTGTCTTTTAAGGCTATCCACGAATCAACCCAATTTTTTGTCTCTTCATATGATTTAAACCGCTGCTCCGACAGAGCATGTGCTATGAACCGAGATAGGTGATAATCTGACGGTGCAATGTCTAGTGAATACGGCGGGTAAGGAAACACTTCCCAATAAAGTGTATCTAAATACTTTTTCACAGAGGCCGCTACATGTGGACGAGCATCGTCATGTAGGAGAATAATTTTTTTTGTGTCTAGAATAGTATTGAGGGTGTTTTTCCTTCAGAGCTTGGCTCAATCTCATTAATTGTGTTCAAACAAGGGCTCCGGTAATTGTTTCGTTTAGATTAAGCAACTCATAATACACTACATCAAGCTGATCCCACCAAATACACTGCATGAGTTTTTTTCCGTGAATATTCGGTTTTGCTGTTGATGCTGACGCATAGCTTGGTAATCCCTATGATATTCTTTTTTTTAGATTATCATAATGTATCCATTTCTCGTCACCAGTGACGATACGATGTAAAAAAACCCTTTTTTTTATGTCTAGCAAGCAGTATTTCACTTCAGCATAATCAGCGTTCAATATCTCTCGGCTTTAATTCGTACGGAACCCACATTCTTTGATTATTTATCATTCCTAATGATTTTAAACGCTTTAAGACTGCTTGTTGGGTGACTTCTAATGTTACAGCAAGTTCTTTTTGTGTTTAAGATGAATCTTCCTCAAATATTTCCTCCAATTCCGCATCCTCGTAAATTTTTGCCCTTCACTGCGATCTTTTTCTTCTAGGTCGAAATCACCGTTTTTAAACTTTTGAAACCTTTCACAGCACGTTCTCTCACTCAAAGCAGTCTCACTATATGCTTCTACGAGAAATCGATGCGCCTTAGCAGCAGATTTCTTTATATTAAAGAAGTAAACT
>NW_014572808.1:0-1128 GCF_001313835.1 Polistes canadensis
CACATGTAGCGGCCCCGTGAAAAAGTATTTAGATACACTTGATTGGGAAGTGTTACCTTCCCTGCCGTATTCACTAGACATTGCACCGTCCGACTATCGCCTATCTCGGTCCATAGCACATGCTCTGTCGGAGCAGCGGTTTAAATCATATAAAGAGACATAAAATTGGGTTGATTCGTGGATAGTCATAAAAGACAAGGATATCTTCTGACGTAGGATCTGAATGTTGCCTAAAAGATAGGAAAAAGTCATTGCAAGTGATGGACAGTATTTTAAATAACCTTGAAATTACCATACTGCAAGAATAAATACTTAATTTTTAATAAAAAAAGAGCGAAAACTTATTTGTAAATCTAATATGTTGTAATGAAATTATTTTTTTCCTTTTTTTAGACTGCAGTTGTTAAAATATAAATGATATTTACTTGATTTTATTGAACGTAACTCTTTCTATATGTTAGTATGCGCTTTACAACTTGAAAGAAAACGTTTTACAGCTTTTGTTATATAGCATTTCTTTATGTATCTGATAGTTTTAAGACTACGGTTTAATTCAGAAAGGCGCGAAAATTTCTTTTTAATTATATTTAAAAATTTTTAGCGACGGTAAAAACGTGCTACTAGAATCAAAACAAACTAAATGTCAGGTTTACTATAATCGAGTTTTGTTGAAAAAGTATTAAACTCTTCACGTCAAGTAACCAAAAAATGTTGTAATAAAATGATTTTTTTCCTTTTTTTAAATTGCAGTTGTTGAAATATAAATGTTATTTGCTGGATCCTATTAAACGCAACACTTTTTATTTGATAATATACGCTTTAAAACTTGGTAGAAAACTTTTTACAGCTTTTATTATATACCATTTCTTTATGTATCGGATAGTTTTCAAATACGGTTTAATTCAGAAAGTAGCAAAATTTAGTTTTTAGATACATTAAATCTTTTTTTTGAAGGTAAAAATGTGCTATTAGAAAAAAGTTAGAATGGATGTCAGGTTTACTACAATCTAGTTTCGTTGAAAAAGAATCGAATTTCTCACGTAAAGTAAACAAAATATGTCGTAATAAAATAATTTTTTTCCTTTTTTTATACTGCAGTTGTTAAAATATAAATGTTATTTGCTGGAT
>NW_014572809.1:0-1107 GCF_001313835.1 Polistes canadensis
CGCTTTAAAACTTGAAAGAAAACGTTTTACAGCTTTTTTTATAAAGCATTACTTTATGTATTTGCTTGTTTTGATTTACGGTTGATTTCAGAAAGTCGCAAAAATTTCTTTCTAAATATATGTAAACATTTTTAGCGACGGTTAATATGTGCTAAAAGAAACAGTTCAGACTTGATATCAGATTTACTACAATCGAGTCTTGTTGAAAAAAATTAAATTCTTCTTGTTAAGTAATTAAAAAATGTTGTAATAACATGATTTTTTTCCTTTTTTTGAACTGCAGTTGTTGAATTAAAAATGTTTTTTGTGGGATTTTATTGAACGTATTTCTTTTTGTTCGTTAGTATACGCTTTAAATCTGGAAAGAAAACGTTTTACAGCTTTATTTATATAGCATTTCTTTATGTATCTAATAGTTTTTGACTACGGTTTAATTCAAAAAGAAGCAAAAATTTCTTCTTAAATATATTAATTATTTTTTGTGAAGGTAAAAATGTGCTATTAGAAAAAAGACACAATGGATATCAGGTTTACAACAATTGAGTTTCGTCGAAAAAGAATTGAATTCTTCACGTTCAGTAACCAAAAAATGTTGTAATAAAATGAATTTTTTACTTTTTTTGAACTGCAGTTTTGGAATTATAAATGGTATATTCTGGATTTTATTGAACGTAACACTTTTTAATGTTAGTATACGCTTTAAAACTTAAAAAAAAACGTTTTACAGCTTTTTTTATATAGCATTACTGTAGGTATTTGCTAGTTTTGAACTATGGTTTAATTCAGAAAGTAGCAAAAATTTCTTTCTAAATATATTTAAGCATTATTAGCGACGGTTAAAAATTGCTACTAAAAAAAAATCAGAATAGATGTCAGGTTTATTACAATCGATTTTCGTGGAAAAAGAATTGATTTCTTCACGAAAAGTAACCAAAAAATGTTGTAATAAAATGATTTTTTTCCTTTTTTTGGTCTGCAGTTGTGGAAATATAAATGTTATTTGCTGGATTCTTTTAAACATAACACTTTTTATTTGTTAGCATACGCTTTAAAACTTAAAAGAAAACGTTTTACAGCTTTTATTATATAGCATTTCTTTATGTATCT